>NW_023270490.1:5528831-5756921 GCF_011800145.1 Mirounga leonina
CTTTCTTTCTTTCTTTCTTTCTTTCTTTCTTTCTTTCTTTCTTTCTTTCTTTCTTTCTTCTCCTTCTCCTTCTCCTTCTCCTTCTCCTTTCTTCCTCCACTTCCTCTTCCTCTCCCCACCCTTCCCCTGGTTGGCATTGACCTTAACTGGGGTCAGCTTGTTAACATCTTAAGTTGCAGTTTCAGAGGTAGTTTTTAGTTGACAGGGGCGAGGGGGTGGTTGGATGTGGTGCAAATAAGCACTCCATTAGAGCCCAAATCATACATCCGCAGTGTGCTAGGGCTGGATAGAAACGTATCAGTCATCTGCTGGAATGATGGAATTGCCTGCAACCCCTGCCAAGCTACTCAGGGCAAGGGAAACAGAGAAGACAGATGATTCCTGAATAGCAAGAGTATAAACATGATGGGCAGTTCTTTTAGTGAAGATGGGTCTGCATAACTATATTTGGAAAGACCCAAGTCTGGATCATGAGAGATGATAAAGGCAGATTTCATAAGACCTGTATAACAACTATGGCTTCAAACTCTAACATTTACTAACTTCCTAGCATTGGAAAATCACTTACAATATTTTGGTGCCTCCATGTCTTCATCTGTAAAACAGGAACAAGAATAGTATCTACTTTGGAGAGTTGCAAGAATTAACTATGAAGAATATTTAGCATAGCATATTTCATGCAAGAGTTCTGTGTATTGAATTAGTAGCTACTGCTGCTTAACAAATCACGTCAAAACTCAGTGTCTTGAAACAGCAGTATATACTTTTTAATGTCAGTGCCTGAAAGTCAGAGCCCAAGAGAGGCTCAGGTGGTTGGTTTTGGCTCAGGATCTCTCATGAGGTTGCAGTCAAGATGCCAACTGGGGCTGCAGTCGTCTGAAGCAATCCTCAGGTCTCCAAGATCTGGTTCCAATATGGCACCCTCACACGCAGGGCTGTCCAGTTGGTGTAGGCTATCGTCAGGAGTCCTCAGTACCCCATTTTGTGGCTCTCTCCATAGAGCTGCTTAAATGTCCTCACATAATGGCAGCTGGTTTCTTTCAGAATGAAAGGATGCAAGACGGAAGTGACAATGCCATTTATGACAGAAATCACACCATTCAGAATCAAACCATTAATTCCACCACATTTTATTGGCCAGATGGACCAAACCTAATTCAGTGTGATAGGTGCTATATAGAGACATGAATGCCAGGAGGCAAGGATCTTTGGGGGTCATCTTGGAGACGGGCTACACTGAAAGTGTTGACTATTATAATGATATGTTTTTTTCTAAGAACTAAAAATAATCCATCCAGTTTAGTTAGAACACAGCATGTGAAGAAAGCAGGGATGGCGCTAGAGAGGCAGGTATTAGATCCCTGAGAATCTTGTTAGCTCTATCAAGGAGTTTAGACTCTTAGCCTAAGGACAATGGGAAAACGTTTAGGAGTTTTTAACTGGAAGGTGAAGATCAAATTTGCTTTCTATAAAGGTTTCCAATTTACACTCTGTTATGTAGAGAATGGTCTAAAAATCATGAGCAGTTCTGATGGTTTGGAATGGGGAGAAATGGAAATTGAGTGAATTGATTGGATGTGGGACATAAATTGAAGGGTGATAATAGTTCTCGGAATTCTTGTTTGGCAGTTGGGGTATAAGAGGGTTGTGAATAAAGAGTAAAAACAGGTGTGAAAATAAAATATGAATATTTTAGCTTGGAGACAGTTAAGTTTTAGAAGAAATGGAGAGAGTCTAAGTGAGAAGGACTCTGTTGATATGAATAATCAGGTTTGCAAATACATGCCTTCAATGGTTTCCTTACCAAGAATAGCCTCCAAGGTTAACTAATAAAAATAAATTTGACCATGGCAGCAGAGTTTTTGCAAAACTAAAACATAAATTCTTTCTTCACTGGTTTTGGAAAGCATTTTAGATGTCTGCTTTTTTTTTCATGATTTCTGGTTCAGGTAAGGTAGGGAGTGCATCCATTTAACCCTTAAGTCTAGAGGTGACTCCCCAAGGAGACCTACATTAAAAGGCATTTCTTGCCTTGAACCCTGTGAAAACCAAGACAAGGTCAGAAACTCTACCATGAGGCATCAAGAAGGGTAGGACACAGCTGGTGACTTCTTCTGTGCCAGGAAGGTCATGGGGGTGTGGCAAGTTGCCCCTACCATCTGGCTGTGGACTCAGCAGGGTAGAAATGAGGGATCTCACAGCTGGGGCGAGGAGACAGCCAAGCAAGTGATCTTGCTGCGTGGACAGAATGTGTGAAGGATTTCACTGGTGCATCTCCTTGACAGTTCCTGGCATTAAAAGACACAGTTTGCTATACTCAAAAAAAAATTGTTCAAAAAAAAATTCAGTTGTTGGCATTCTTATTTTCCCCCAACAGGACCCTATTCCCCTGATGTAAAAGTGAAGAGAAACTTCACCTCTCTGTTTTTGAGACCTGAGAGAATTGTTTCCTAGGTGAAGATTTCAAAGGTGTAGCAGGATGGCTTATCAGAGGGCATATAAAAAGAGCCACACACTGTAAATACTTCCTGGATATAAATAAATAGGATAGAAGAGCCCTAGGCTCCATTGGTTTTCTAGGGACAAACAACCAATTGAGCAAGTATTTATTAACATGAAATGTACCCAGCAATGCCATATAGACTCTTCACAGTGGTGAGGGGAATACATGAAAAATTCAAGGAATGAACTGTCTGCTTTTTCTGACTGTTAATACTATTTCTTCTTTCTTTTGAGAAAGAGAGAGAGAGAGCATGAGCAGTGTGGAGCCTGATGTGGGGTCAGTCTCATGACCCAGAGATCACAACCTGAGCGGAAATCAAGCGTCTGATGCTCAACTGAATGCACCACCCAGGTGCCCCTGTTAATACTCTTTCTAATATCACTGAATAGATTTCTATTTGGCTCTCTTATTTCTGTTACTGTTACTCTACCTGTGGCTTCTTCAATCACAAACACCACGATTACCACTGCACATTAGCTTTCTCATGGAATTTCATTGGGATTAATGAGTGTTCAATAAATAGTAACAATTACTATTTACACTGCGATCATGACAGTAATGACAAATACTACTATGTGTGTTTTACTAATTATCACTACTACTTATTTAGTATTTTCTATATGCCATCCATTGTACACAGACTTTTATGCATTCTTCTTCTTTAATTTTCACTTTTACTCTGTGCCTTCGGTTATATTAACATCCCTACTTTCTAGGTGAGAAAATTCTGGCATAAAAAAGTTGAACATGTAAAAGAAAAAGTTGAACATTTTTCCATACTGGTGACAGCAAGGAGTCCAGTCTGGAACAGTCAATAAATATTTGATCAAGAAATACTTGCCAATTGACTGATGAACTTTAAAACTTGTACTTTATTATCGAGGCTTCTAGACAAAATGGTAGCTCTTTTGTCAGAATTGTTCCATGGACATTGTATTTGGCCTTCACAAGCTTGCTTTTTTTAATTAAATGAAGGGACACCATCATAAATTGGGAGAATTCATAACACACATACACACATTCACACAATCATGGCTTCTTCTGAAAATAATAAGCAGTCACTTTGGTCCATATTTTGGCCTGGAAATAGCTGCCTTGTGCAGAGTAGCAGCCTGCTCAATTCCAAGTGGCAGTAGTATTTGCCCATCCTGCTTCACCTGCTCGAAGCCTGTAGTCATTCCAGTTTGAAGCCTCTGAAGAAATGCACTGAAGTTACACACTATAGAGGGTCACAAATTTAGTCAGGAGGTGATGACTCAGAAATGAAGCAGCCAGAATATAGAGATCAGGTCAGGATGCAATCCTGTGTGTGAGATGGTGGTGTGGACAACAGGTGATGTAGAAACTTGAGCATGGAGATAGACCTTTGTCCTGAGTAAGCAGGGACAATTTTGCGAACCTGAACTTGAACCATGATTAAGGAAGAAGCAGCCTTTGTAAAGGCAGAGAGGAGAAAAAGTTGTTTTGCATGATACCTATAAATTATAAAATACACAACAGATCGTATTCTCTGTAAGTTAGAGGCACCACAGGTTTTAGCAAAGGCCCTGTGTTGGGGCCTCAATTTAACCAGAATTGTATTGATTGTTTTAAACTCTTAAAATAGCCTGAGAGATGGGTGCCTGGGTGGCTCAGTTGGTTAAGCGACTGCCTTCGGCTCAGGTCATGATCCTGGAGTCCCGGGATCGAGTCCCATATCAGGCTCCTTGCTCAGCAGGGGGTCTGCTTCTCCCTGTGACCCTCCCCCCTCTCATGTGCTCTCTCTCTCTCATTCTCTCTCTCTCTCAAATAAATAAATAAAATCTTTAAAAAAAAAAATAGCCTGAGAGTAGGGAAGTGAAGCTGAGTAAGACCCAAATCTCTGGAAATACCCTTGGGACTAATTAACATTGCAGAAATTCTAAGAGAATTCCTCCATACCACTTCCTGCCTTACAGAACCAACTGCACTCATTCTCCCTTCCTCTAACCTGGTTCCAGATGCTTCCAGAGGGAGAGGCAGGCAACCGGCAGTGCAGACGTTGGGAAGTCCAATGACCACACCAGTGGTCATTGCTCCATACGTGGTATGGGATGGGTGAAAACCTGACCGCCCCGACAGCAGTCTCTCTGGGCTCTTGGTATTGGGGCCAGAATTGTCCAGCCCAACTTCCTAAGATCACAGAAACCTTCTATCTGCCAATCTCAGTAGCTGTATGGTTGCTGGGCTTAGAGGTTCCAATGCCAAGTCTACTGTCTTAAGTTTGCTTCGATCAGCCAGAGTATTTTCCTCCTTTGTCCTATACCAATGCAGTGTGAACAGATATAGCATGCTAATTCAAATACGTATTCTGGCATCAAACAGACTTGGATTTGAGTCCTTTGCCTGATCTTGGGCTCATTTTCTACCTGTCGAATTTGTGGTTTCCTGTGTGTAAAATGGGGAAAAAAGTTGTTAAATGAGTCAAATCAGATAGGGCAAGGAAAGCATCCAGAGCAGTGCCTAGCATGTATTGAGCTCTCAAAATGCATTATTTCGCTATTATTGTCATCATTGCCATGAGGAGGTAATTGGAGGCCAAAGGAAAATAAGAAGTAACGTGAGAGTTCTAGTGGAATTTGGTGGGATGACTTGCTCTCTCATCGATAATTACAAGTCCTAGGTATGGATGAGTGATCTGAGGAGAGACCCTGATGCTGGAGGCTAGGGAAGAGGTTGTATCTGTGTCCCTTGGAGAAGTGTGAGAGTAACATTCCATTCTGTGCTTCAGTGAGTCACAGGTAAAAGTGCTTGTGACAAGTGTAAATGGTTTGCTCAGCACCTGGAAAGCACAGGGTGTGAACCTGTTCCACAGCGAGGTGCAGGCTCCTAGGGGTGAGCAGAAGTGTGAATGAAACAAGAGACCGATTAATTCAGTGGCAGCAGGAGCAATGGAAGGCCAATTGCATTTCTAGAAGAGTCACATCCTGACCACCTTCTTGCTGCCTGCCCTCATTTATAGCATCGAGCTCCCTCCCATGCACCCCAAAGTCTCCTGGTAGCAGACAGCACTCAGCGTCACTCAGCATCACGTGACACTTGGACCAGCCTGGTCATCATTTTTCACACAGTGCCTCATTAAATCAGCCTGGTAGCATTTGGATGCTTCAGATCACGGGAGATTCACTGAGACACTGAAGGGCTTAGGACTGCCCATCCAAACAGGCTTCATTAGCAATATGGAAAACCAGAGAATCCTTCCCAGGCTCTACTCTTCACCAGGCAGATGGTGACTGGAGTCACCAGAGACCCTTGAACAGTCTGTACATGCTTTACAATCCTGGCGAGTGGTTCAGTTTGTAAGATTGTTGGAGGAGTTGGGGAGAGAGGAAAACAAGAGCTTCGGATTTTTCTTTTCCTGTCTTTCTTTTATAGGTTCAAACCACCTCTCCCTGTTTTTGACAGTCTCCAGCAGCAGAATTTATCACAATGATGGTTTTTGTTGTGCTACTACCATAATAGTTTTTGCCTGCATCACTGTGAATCACTAAACTTTCAGGGTGAGTAGGGACTTATGCATCAAATACTCTGTCCTCTTATTTCACTGCTGAAAAATCAGAAAGCCCAGGAAGGTTAGGCGGGCTTAGTAAAACCACAGGGTTCTGTTGACATATACTGTTTCTGTCTCTTTCCTAATACAATAGCCCCTCGGTTTCTCTTTTAAGGAAATAATCTTCCCAGTTCTCAGTATGTATGTTTTGGGTGAGGTTGACCAATATATTTCTGGCTCAGCCAACAGACGCCATGGTCCAGTAATTGACATGGAACCCAGGTTTGGCCCACTGGCACCTGGATTAGGTGTGTGCTGTGACCACAGCTAGGCTGATGGCGTGTAATTCGTGGACTTGACTTACAGGGAGTAGAAAAGGGGAGCTCTCTTTCCTGTTGGGGTGGCTAAGATGGTAGAGGATGGTCCTGGAACTGCCGGAGACTATTTGCTAAGGAAAAGAGAGAACCTACCTACTAATGAAGCTAACACAGAAATCAGCAGAGAGGAGAAATGAGGAAATACCAATTTCTGATGGCATTGTTGAGGCCCTGGATCAATTTCCTGGAATTTTCAGTAGCCCAATGCAGTAGTCTCTCTCACTCTCTCTTAATTCAAGCCATTTAGAGTTTGATTTCTCCATGGGTAAATTCTGGCTGCATTAGAGCTAGCTAGATAGCAGATCATCTGAGGCCTGAAGGACAAAGGAAAAAATAAACAGTGACAGTTACCAAAGAACATTAATGAGTTCAACTCTTCTAATCATGACCAAGAAACTGAACTTGTAGAATCTTAATCAGAATGTCCCTAATAGACTCGGGGGCATTAGGAAATACCAGTTAACAGTAACATTATGCCTACACATAATCCCCAACCAAAAATGATCAGGTGTGCAAAACACATCTTCTCTGGGGCGCCTGAGTGGCTCAGTCGTTAAGTGTCTGCCTTCAGCTCAGGTCATGATCCCAGGGTCCTGGGATCGAGCCCCGCATCGGGCTCCTTGCTCTGCGGGAAGCCTGCTTCTCCTTCTCCCACTCCCCCCGCTTGTGTTCCCTCTCTTGCTGTGTCTCTCTCTGTCAAATAAAAACAAAATCTTTAAAAAACAAACAAAAAACCAAAAAGAAACAAAAAAAACCACATCTTCTCTTTTCAAGTTGACCTCTGCCTCACTGATGTGACGTAAAATGTGTTGTCTTCTTTTCTGTTCTGCTTATCTATTTCTGCACAACAAACTACCACCAAACAATGGCTTTAAAACAATACCAATCATTTATTTGGCTCACAAATCTGGGGGTTGACTGAGCTCCGGCAGGCTTGGGAACTCTCATGTGGTTGTGGTTGATGTTGATTGATTGGGCAATCTGCTTTACTCAGGCTACTGATTCAAATGCCAGTCTCATCCAGAAACACCCTCTCACACACCCCCACAACTGTATTTGATTGGATATCTGGGCACCCTGTGGCCCCATCAGGTTGTCACATAAAATTAACCATCACATGAAGTAAAATGTAATGGCAGGTAAGAACCCATTAGCATCAACCACTAAACCAGATTCACCACAATGGATTTTGAGAGTTCCTAAAAGTCTAAATGGTTTTGAACAATCAAATTCTGCATAAAGTTTTTGTGTTGTTTACTCTTCTCAAATGTAAGCATAAGCATACTGAATAAAATTATAGGTGTGTATGTGTCCTTAATAGGCCACTTGAAGTGTTTTTTACATTCTGAACATATAAATTTTCAAAAACATACAAAGATAGAATAGTGTAATAAATCCCCTCGTAGCCATTACCCAGCTTCAATCATTATCAATATTTTTCAACCTTGGGTTTATCTACCCACCACACTTTTAGTTTTTGCTACATCACTTTAAATCAAATTCGAGACATCATGTTGTTTTGCACACAAGCTCTCCAGGATGCATTTCAAACTGACAAAGTTACTTTGTTTTCTCTGCCTCGCCACCATTCCCTTATCACATCTAACATTTATAATAAATCCCTAATATCATCTAATATTAAGAGGGTTTTAAAAAGTGATTTTGATGATACATGATTTTTATCTCATCTTCACTAATCACCTTACGCAATACCCAGGTGTACATGAGATGATCAAAATCAAGTAAGGCAAACCAGAGAGACACGGACAAAAGCCCTTGACAGGAACATGTGACCACAGAGAGTTGCATGGTGGGCTGCATGGTAGAGATTAGAAACATTTGAAGCATTTAGAGGAGTGAGAAATCAGAGTGGGCTGTCCTTGTGGGTACTACAGTGTCCTGTCAACCTGTCATACAGAGTTCTCGCTATGCTCCCTGGTAGTGGGTGCAGAGATGATCACATTCATAACAGAATCCTAGAAAACGATGGTCTTTTTTCATGGGAAGAGTTATGGCTTTATAGATGAAACAAGGTGCCTGCCAAAGAAAATAGGATTTTTGCTTCTAATTGAAACAGCTTAATAACATAAGGGATAATGCACAAAACTCTTTAAAATTCTGGGCTGATGCAAACTTGCTGCTGGGTCGCTGCCAACCCACCACACCTGCAGCATTTCCCCACTAATATTTCAAAGTGTCAGCCTAAGTGGCCCGAGAGCCACCTGCAGAACTATGGTAATTGATGAGATATGCCTAGACCAGCTGAGATAATAGGGCGCCAAGAAGCAGGGGAAAATGTCAACAGCTGGGGTTCAGGCTACTAATTTTGTTTTCTTAAAAACTAAACTTCATGGAATGACAAATCCCACTAAGAGCTAATCTGGAACTATACTATTACCAGTTCTTTTATTTATTTTTTAATTGATGCATTCAGTCACTAAATACATAGCAAATGTGAATCAAAGGAATGGATGCTTTCTCCCCCTCCACCGATGGTGGGTGTTATGAGTGCTGCCCTCTCTTGGGTGAGCCTGACCAGGGGCACTGCATCCTTCTCAACACCAAGCTCCGGGCATCAAGGATCAAGCATGGTTAGCGTGGGATACAAAATCTATTTCCTTTTTTTTCTCTAGCAAGATCTCAGTACACACCTAGAAACTTATCAAACCTCTGCCTCACTGATGTGACATAAAATGTGTTGTCTTCTTTTCTGTTCTGCTTATCTATTTCTGCATGACAAACTACCACCAAACAATGGCTTTAAAACAATACCAATCATTTATTTGGCTCACAAATCAAAACTTCTTTCTCCCCTTGATATCTGAAGCTGTGGCATAATGATCCTACAGAACTTCTGGAAGGAAAGGAGTTAATACCTAAGCAATCCTACCCCCAATTACATTGGATCAGGGTGGTTTTGACTGAGCCCCGGTGGAGGGTGAAAGATAATGAGATTGCTCAGATAAACTTATCAAGATGTCTATTCCCGTGGTGTGAGCTAAATATAAAAATGTAATGTTTTGAGGGGAATAACTGGTTTCAGCACAGCATGTGGCTAATTCTAAAAAAAAAAAAAAAAAAATCTATAAAGTAGTAGTTGTATAATGAGAAACAATGGCTGACCTTTGGGGTGTAACTAAACCAAAAGGAGCACCAAACATGGGACACAAATGACACCTAGGAATGAATTTGGTTGAGTAAAATAATAGCTTTCTATAATTGCTTATTAGTTCCATGAATTGTTTTTGTGGGTTCTTTGGAACTTTCTACATAGATAATAATGCCTCCAGTTTCCAACTTTTTTTTCTATCCTGTTGTTTTGGGATTTCCCTAAGAGCTTCTTCTTTTTTTTTTTTTTTTATTACTGTTATGTTAATCACCATACATTACGTCATCAGTTTTTGATGTAGTGTTCCGTGATTCATTGTTTGTGCATAACACCCAGTGCTCCATGCAGAACGTGCCCTCTTTAATACCCATCACCAGGCTAACCCATCCTCCCACCCTCCTCCCCTCTAGAACCCTCAGTTTGTTTTTCAGAGTCCATCGTCTCATGGTTCGTCTCCCCCTCCGATTTCCATCCCCTTCATTCTTCCCCTCCTGCTATCTTTTTTTTTTTTTCTTAACATACATTGCATTATTTGTTTCAGAGGTACAGATCTGTGATTCAACAGTCTTGCACAATTCACAGCGCTTACCAGAGCACATACCCTCCCCAGTGTCTATCACCCAATCACCCCATCCCTCCCACCCCAACCCCCACTCCAACAACACTCAGTTTGTTTCCTGCGATTAAGAATTCCTCATATCAGTGAGATCATATGATACATGTCTTTCTCTGTTTGACTTATTTCGCTCAGCATAACACCCTCCAGTTCCATCCACGTTGTTGCAAATGACAGGATCTCATTCCTTTTGATGGCTACATAATATTCCATTGTGTGTGTGTGTGTGTGTGTGCATCTTCTTTATCCATTCATCTGTCGATGGACATAAGAGCTTCTTCTTAAATTGAGTCTGAGTCTTGCAGCTCTGAGTTGTCGCCCACTGTTGTTATACTGGGGTCCTGTGGATGTGGTGGTTAGGTATTAGGAAGGGAAGCATTCTATAAGCTTATGATTAAATCTCAGATATTTGTAGTGGACCTGAATCCTTGAGCTGTGACCTTCTGAAGTGTTTCTTAGCCTTTTTTTTTTTTTTTAATTCTCCCCTTTCATGGGATGGGGAGGTAGGGGAGCCTGGATTTGTTTGATTACCCTTCTAATTCAGATAAAACTCTAGTAAAGTAGATTTTCTTGAGGGAAGACCATATACTATTGAGCTCTAGGAGTATTTCAAAACGGTTATTGTTTTCCTCCTCTTGCCGGAGTGAAGCATGAGGATATTTTTCTGTGCTCTTTACCATTGGTGGGCTCTGGGAGGTAAAGCATGTGAAAGCATGTGACCTTCCTAAGACTGGGTCCCCAGGAGATATGAATCCTTAAGCCTTTTCCACTCAGCCTGAAATTTTACTGGAGGCTAAGTACCTTCTCACGTACTTTTTAAATGTTTCTGCCATTGACTGCATCTGTGGTCTCTGTACCTGGGCTGTGGTTCTCTGTATTCATCTGTCTCATCTGGTTTTGGGTAGCAGTTTGTCCTGTGACTTCAACTATCTGATGACTCTAAGAAAAGTTGTTGATTTTCACTTTTTTTTCAGCTTTTTTTCCCCTTGTAATGAGGATGAGAATGATGATGTCCAAGCTCTGTACATGTCAGAGCTAAAACTTTGGCCTGCTTTTCATCTTCTTATGTATGGTTTTGATAAACAGATGTTCCCAATTTTAATGTAATCCAGTTTTTGACCGTGTCCTTTATGGCAAATACTCTTTAAGTTCATGAAGATATTTACCTCTGGCTATTTTCTAGTGAACTTTTTGATTTTACCTTTCACATTAATATCTGTAATCTCCTTGGAATAATATCTGTAATTAGAATGAAAAAAATGATGCAAGATACATTTGTATTTCTAAATGAATATCCAATTTGCCCATGTTGATTTATTAAAAAAACCCAAAAAAACAAAAAAACACAAAACCCAAAAGCTTCTTCACTCTACTCTGAATTGCTACTTTTATCCACACATCTATGTGTCTGTTCCTGGATTCTCTATTCCATTGTTTCATTTCTATGTTCTTAAGCTGCCACGCTTTCTTAAAAACTGTAGCTTTGGAGTAAGTCCATTAATATGGTAGCATATATTCTCAAGCTTTGTTATACCTTTCCAGAATCATGTTGAATAATTTTGACCCTTTGCATTTCCCTGTAAATGAAAGAATCAGTTTGTAACTTTCTCCAAAAAAAGACCTGGTGGAATTTTTTATTGGGATTGCAGGAGAAAATTCTTCATAAATTCTATTCTACATTCATAAGGATTAACAAGGACACTGTGCCGTATGAAGATCACATTTGAGGCTGGTAAATTTAAGATGGCAATGAGCATGTAAAATTCTAGGTTAGATATTACAAAAGATCAAATCAATGAAGTAGAAAATAAACAAGAAGCTAAGAAACCAGAAGGTAAAACACAGTGGAAGGAAAAAATGCAGTGTTTGGGGGTGGGTTCAAGTGTTACAAAATACATTGCAATTTCTTACTAAAAAATCAGAGCTGATAGAGAGGAATTATGGAATAAAAAAAGCAGAGGGAGAAAGGCTTTCCTAAACCACTTGAAAGATTCAGCAGACAATAAATGAGTTTATAAGTGATTTGGGAAAAAATGTAATAAGCACAGATAATTTTGAAAATACCAAATTTCTACCCTATCCTTTGTAAGAATCCTCAGATATTTGAAAGACTGTTCATATTATAGATTCAAAGGAAACTTCTACAGATGCAGAAAAATAAGCTTCCTCTAGGCTACCTTTACTAGTCATAATGCAACATAACTTAGGTAAAGAATAAATACATAAACAAAATATCAACCATAAAGAAAAAGAAAACATTCTTCTCAACAATTTTGGGTTTAAGAGTAAATCTCTAGTGTAGTCATCAACTACTATGAAAGAAATGATAGAATAATATGTATATTAAAATGTTGAGTGTAGTAAAAATTGTGGTCATAGGAAAATGTATATCCTTAAACACATATATTGTTGTACAAGTAACAATCAATAGACTCACAATAAAAATTCCAAGAAAAGCATGAAGAAGTAGTGATGAAATTTAAAATGAGAAAGTAGTGATGAGGTTCATGTGTTTAAAAAAAAATTCAGTATATGAGAAAAAGAGATAAAAGTGAAAAAAAATGCTTAGGTATGCTAAGATGGATATGATAATTTTAAAATATATGACAAATCAGTTTAGTGCAGGGTAAAATGATGATTAAATATCTGTAAATCTCTCTATAAAGAAATGTAAAAACATCAATGAAAAGATTATTTTTCTTAAATGACTTATCCCTAGAAGTAAAAGAAATGACTCAAAGTGTTAAGAAACTTAATGGACATTTATGAAGATATTCAAATTATCAGACTTCAGCTGTTCTCCAGGACCACATGATTTTATAGTTGCATTTAAAAAGCTTTCAAGGATCACATAATTCATACACAATTCTGTAAAACATATATAAAAGAGGAAATTTTTTGTGGAAACTAATCAGGTTCAGTAACTCACTCAATCTTAAGTGTATAGTAATGTCCTAAATAAAATATTATAAATAAAACATTAGCATTTTTCAGTGATAAACTGCATAGTAGGGTTTAGAAGATAATATTCAAAGCAGCATTCTTTTGTTCCTAATTCAGATGCTATGGAATTTTAAACATTATGCTTATTACCAGAACTTTGGGACTTTTAGGAAAACAGGCTGCATAGATTGTGTGAAATTATTAAATTTAAGAGTGGTAATACCTAATTACCTTTATTCTTCTGATATTGAGCTGTTGTTATCACTGTTCACTTCTGGATTTGACTTTCTATAATCCAGGTGTTCCTTGGTTTCTTCTTGAGTATGGTTAGTTAAATAATTGGCCAAATAATTATTCAGGTAACTATTGCCTTAAAAAATATGTTGTGCATCTCCACTTAGTAAACAGGCATCAGTAATATTGATTTTGATCAGGGACTTCCAAGGACTGTTTCTCTTGCTTTTCTTTTTCTTTTGTTTTCTTTTTTTAAAGGAGGAGAAGGTTGCATGCAAAGAAGGGATTTTTGAGGGGTAGAGAGAGGCAAAGGGGGAGGGAGAGAGAGACCCTTAAGTAGGCTCCACGCCCATTGAGGAGCCTGACGCCAGGCTTGATCTCACAATCCTGAGATCATGACCTGAGCTGCGATCAAGAGTCGAATGCTTAACCAGCTAACCCACCTGCCTCTCTCTGAGTTTTCTGTTTTTTTTTTAAAGATTTTATTTATTTATTAGAGAGAGAGAGAGAGAGAGAACCAGTGGGAGAAGAGGCAGAAGGAGAGGGAGAAGCAGATTCCCCACTGAGCAAGGAACGGGACTAGGGACTCCATCCCAGGACCCTGGGATCATGACCTGAGCTGAAGGCAGACTCTTAATGGACTGAGCCACTCAGGTGCCCTCTCTCTCTGACTTTTCTAATGGGGAGAGTACACTTGTCCCTTCATATCACCTACAAGGACTGATATTTCACCTTCTCAACTCCTGGTTTCAGCTTCCCCTCACCTGTACCCTGTATGAATAACACTCCAATCCCGCTCTGCTCCACACAGGGCAGCGCCAGGCTTTGTGGGGCCTGAACCTTATACAGTTTGAGTATCCTTCTTTAAGAAAAAAGAGCACAAAATGATAAACTTAGGCACAAGAACAAATGTTTATTTATAGTGATAAAATAAATCACCTTGAGTTAGAATTGTAAAACACTGATAAATATTACAAACATCCTAAATCGTTTTGGCTTGTATTAGATTGGGTTTCTCAGAAACAGACCTCAAGATTAGGTTTTTCCTGGAAGTGATTTAAATAGGGAATTACCCCCAGGGAAGAGGATGAAACCAAGGCTATGTGGGATTTCAGGCGGAGTCCCCGGAAGATAGATGCCCCGATCTCACAGGTATCTTGGCCAGACACTGAGGAATCTGGGTGTCCATACCCAGGCCCGTCAGAAATTGATTGAATTCCCAGACCAGGCACTTGTGGCTGTCCACGTCAAATGGAAGAGGTGCACAAAATGGCAAAATAGGATCTGAAGAGATCAGGGCCAGGGTAGGGTTGGGGTTGACAAGATCTGCTACTTGGGTCCCTATGTTGTAAGCCTTGTTTCTTCTCCACTACACAAATTGTGTGTGTGTGTGTGGGTGGGTGGGTGAGTTTGTGTGTGTGTGGGTTTGTGGTATCATGGTACTGCAAAAATGGTATCTCTGTACCAAATGAAATGACACATTTGTAGGGAAGGATCTTCCTCAAAGCCATTCACAGACTTAGATTTAGTGATGCTTTAACCATTGGTGGAAGTGGCTGGACACCAAATAAATATATCCCCCTAAAACCAAATTAAGTGCATTCCCAACCACACTTTCACCTAGCAGGGGACTGAAAAATAAAGCAATTTCAAATGTATCCTACACAAGGCAAATGTCATGAAGGCAAGAATCTTCATAGACTTTGGTTGTACAGGTTTTACAGAAGCATGTGACCATGTGAATGCTTTTCTAGGACCCCTCCCCACTCCCAGATTCATAGAAGGGGCACATGGATATGAGGTGTCCTGAAGCTTAACCTTCACCAACTCCATCTTATATCTATGTATGATTTCATGCTGCTTTTTATGGACCACCCAGGAATTTTTTTCTAACTTAAACAGTGGAGCCAAAGAGTTTTATTTGGCTGGTGTGAGATTAATGAGAAAACAAAGTGGTGAGAAAGATCACACCTCAACACTAGACACTCAATTCTCCCCCTTCCCAAAGACTTCATGAAAATTTTTTTGTTCCCTTGTAACTGACTATGACCAAAATTCCAGGAATCTTGCTTTGCCTGTTGGCCCCTGTCAACTCAAGTTTATATCTAATACCTAATGTAAGATTGTTTTCTGACCTGATATTTAAAGCACATCTTTAATCTAGTTGTTTATATTATTGTATTATATGACAATCTCTGCTCTCTTGTGATGAAGATGTGACTCAGACCCTGAACTATAAAACATTCTCCCACATCCCTTCTGCTTAAGAGAAAGCTCTGAAATGACTGGGATGACAGGAATTGGAAGTGTCTCCATTATACACGATGACCACAATCTGACATTTGGACCTCTGACCGCTCATCCAGTAGCTCCCAAATGGCTTCCCATAACTTCCTAACCTGGCTGACTATTACTCATTCTTCAGAACTCAAGTTACTTGCATTTCCCTCCCTAGGATACTTTCCCTGATTCTTCAGATGAAATGAACACCAAATACACTTACACATTACCCATTCTTTGATTGTCTGTTCATGTCTAGGAATTGAGCTCCTTGAAGCCAAGACAGCATTTTATTTAGTTTTATCTCTGTACTCAGCACAGTACCGGACATAAAGTAAGATCTCAAAATGCTTAAGAATTCGCTGATGAATTAATGCAGGGGTTTTCGACAGGTAGTGATTTTACCCCGTAGGAAACATCTGGCAACATCGGAAGACCTTTTTGGTTGTTAGAGATGGGGCTACTGCTGGCATGTAGTGGACAGAGGCCAGAGATGCTGCTAAGTAACCTACAATGCACAGGACAGCACCCCAACAAAGGCTGAAAAATCTTGGGTGAAATAAGTGAGTGAATGTCTTTCACATTCAATAATAAATCAAATGTGGTTTTATGTCATAAGGATCCATATGAAATGCAGCTTTCATATACAGAACTCAAGAATACAATTTGTCTGTCTTTTTGTTCCTAAACTTTTCATTTGTCCTTTAAGAAAGAAAGCTCACAGTGATTTTATAATTTTGGAATTTTAGAATATTCAGCATCAATAAAAGTCTTTATAATCATTTGAAGTAAACTGAAGCATAAAGGAGACAGTGGCCATATTTGCCAAAATCCTTTTTATCAACATTATCTAGTGTGTTAGAATTGGGGATGCCAATATCTGTTGAATAAGACCTTTGTGTCTCATTTTAATAGATACACAAGTAATGCTACCTAAATTCATTTACTACCACCCAATCCAGGATCAAACTCTACTCATGAGAAGTGTGCATCTCACATTGCATTAAATCTGTTGCGTTGGCCATGTAAACTTGGAAAGTCTCTTCATTTTGGCTCCTGTCCATTCCTTCACTTTGGACTTATTTAATATATGCCCCTTGCTAATTGATCTTCTACAGTCTTTAGTAAATCCTTTCAGCCGGTAGGAAGACAAATACAGAGCTTTTATTATTGAATTAATGAAAACACAATGCCTCCCGACAAAGTTTTCTGGTTAAAATTGCAAATACAGAAAGAAAACACGACACAACATGCATCTAATGTAGCTAAAATTAGCTACCAATTTCAAGTCACGTTACAGAATAAATTAATTAGGGTCCAGTGCTTGCCTGTGTACATGTTATTAATTACCCAGTGGTACTCCCACAACTGTTTGTAGTTTAGAAATAATTGAAATTTTAACATTCTTGGAATGCAAGAATGCAAGTGGTTTCCTTTAAAAGAACATGGAAAAAAAAAAACTCAAGAAATTTTACATAGAGAGGATCATAGAGAAATACATATCAATTTTGTAACCAAGAAAAAAATGGCCACGAATATGGTATCTAGCATAACAAACATAATGTGTGTGTGTATGTGTGTGTTTATTCATCTTCTGTAGTTAATAAATACATACTTAGATGGATCAATCAATCAACAGATAGAGATGAATATAAGTAAAATATATGTGTGTATATATACAAATAAATATTCTGGAAAATACACACATACTCCATAAGCCCACACATGTAATATATATAGTCTATTCTCTTGGTCATTAAGCTAATTCATACTCACTGTAAAAATTTTAAAAACACCAAAAAATACAATTCAAAATATAAAACAAAACAAAAAAACAAATGGCACATGAGATTAATCTAACTACTGAGCAAAGAATATTGTTGGCCATTCATTATATGTCATTGGTATTTATTCTGTGCACTTATTTCTGCAGTAAAATGCATACTTGCATTTGTGTTTATTTTGTATAAAAGAAGTATTCTCTATATGCAATTTATTATCCTAACTTTCCACTTATTATATTATGAGCAAATTTGTCAATTCATTAATTTTTTAACATGATTTTTAGTAGATACATAAAGTTACATACTATGGCTATGTTAGCTTTTTTTTCACTATTTATCATTGCAAACAGCACTGTAATTATGAATTTACATAAAATTCTTCACATGTAAATTGATTTTGAAATTGAGATCAGACTAAAGTTTTTTATCCTGATTTTTATCTGAATGCATTATATACATTACACCAATTCATAAAATATTATTTAAAAATTGGCATTTAATGACCACATAATTCATGATATGAATGTACAAAAGTTACATTACATTTTTATATATTTGAAAATTTATATTGTTTACAATTCGTTAATATAAATAAGTTAAATATGGAAAATATTATACATGAAGCTCTTCATACTTCTTTGATTATTGTCTTAGGACAGAGTTAAGAAAATGATATTACTGGCCAAAGGTGTAATCATGTGTAAGGCTCTTTGTATATGTCAGATAATTTCCCACTAAGATTTTTTTTCAGCTTTCAAACATTAGCATTTATCTACACTACTGACAACACTGCATTTAGTTCCGAAAACAAACTGACAGTTTGATAGATAAAGTATAATGTTGTGTTTACATTCATTTCTTTGATTACCAATGAGATCTGACCTGTTTTCAACTTTAAAAAGCAATTTTCCTTTTTTTTTTTTTTTCGGTTGTGATTGGACCATTCATATGCTAAACTCCTTTTATCAATGGAATACTTAATCTTAAATATTTCTGAAAATCTTGGGTTTAATTTGTTTCTATTAATATCTTAAGGGTTTTCTTTCTGGAGTGAGTGGAGTGATATTTACTTACCATGTTTTACTATTTCCTTCTCTTTAGACAAGGAGATTGGATTACCCTTGACTCAATTCACCTTCAACCATGCAAGATAACAAAACAGCATCCTAGAAATTTGGGGCAGTATTATTTCTGCTGTATGCAAGCTAAACATCAGCAGAACAGCATGTAGTACTCATCTAGAGTGGGTAATAGCATTGTTGCTTCGGGTCCTACCCTGCTTTTCTCATCAGAAATTTCAAATATTAGAAGCAGCTAGACAAACAACATTTAAAAAGTGGCGTGGAATTTGTTTATCTCTATAATCATGGTGATGTGCCTGCTTGGGAAATAATTATCAGCATCTCACAAAGGTACATCTAGAGTCATTCTGTTGGATTGAATAAATTCCATCAACTCTTTAACATTTTTAAGCAGTACGAATGGGTCCCTGTAATGGAAGAATTGAAAGTTGCTATCACTATAGGACTGACAGAGGAAAGCTACAAAACCTCATGGGATTAGAATGTTTCCTAATGCAGAGCTTCTTGAAGGTTGACCATATGTCCCTCAGAGCCCATGACATGTCTCTTTCTGGCCTGAGGTGAGAACAGTATAGAAATTAAGAATAAGCATTTAGAAACTTTTACAGCTATTTGACTTTACCACTGCATTAATATATTTTACAAAATTCTCAATAGACTGGGGAGAAAAACCAACGAGCCCTTCACCTTAAAGAGCTTAAGAAACACTCCACTACCACTGATTTCTTTTAAACCTGAGGGTTTCAACAAACCATCTACTTGTGACCATTAACATTGATCCTCATCTATTGTTTATCCTCTTCGTGGCTACTCCTTTGTTGCTTCAAGTCCTTATTCTGTTGAGGGATGAGGCGCTTTGGATGTGGAAATTCCCCAAATGTAATACCTACAGGGACCAAACTGGAAAATGAAATTGAAAATCTTGTAAAAGATTCACAATTTCATGATGTGCATAAAAATGATATTTTAGAGCAGGTATTACAGAAACAAAATCATAGCAAATTAAGATCCGCCATATTCGATCAGTTTACTTAAAAAGGAAACATCACAGACTGGGTTAATATGATAGAAAATACAAGTGTTTAAATATGAAAATATTGAGGGAGGGTCTTGGAAACCTGATGAAACAAAAAATTATGTTGGCAAAAATATAAGTCCTATTGTTCATGGATGGGGAGACTCAACAGAGTAATGATGTCAATTTCCCTCAAATTATCCCATAAGTTTAATGCAATTCCGATCAAAATCCCAATAAGTTTTTTATTGTACACATAGACAGATTTATTCTAAAGTTTATATGTTACGTTTCAGGCCCTAGAATAAAACAGTTTTGAATAGAAGAGAATAAAGTGGGAGGAATAACTATGCCTATCAGAATGGCTAAAAATAAATGCTTAGTGACTACAAATGCTGGCAAAAACACGCAGAAACCAGATCACTCCAAAACTGATGGTGGGATGTGGAATGGGGCAGCCGCTCTAGCAGGGAGTTTGGCAGTTTCTTATAAAGCTAAATATGTTATTGCCATATGAACCAGCAGTTCTACCCTTGGGCATGTACCCCATAGAAATGAAAACTCATCTTCACGTATATACTGTATATACATGTCTATAGCAGGCTTCTCGGTAATAACCCCAAACTAGAAATAGCCCAGATGTCCTTTAACAAACTGTGACACATCCATATTATGGAAAAGTACTCAGCAGTAAAAAGGAAAAAACTAGTGATCCACCTAACTGTATGATTGCATTTATATAACATTCTTGAAATGAAAAAAATAATAATAATGGGAATAGATTGGTGATTGCCAAGGGGTTAGTGGGAGTTGAGGATGGGTTACGGGTGGGGAGAAGTAGGTGGAGTTATCCAAGGGTGACGTTAGGGGACACTGGCCTCAGAACTGCTCTGTAATTATCATATAATCTGGTAATTTTCATAGGATAAAAGGTCTTCCTTACGCAGAATGCAAAGGCCTTTGACAGTGTATCTCTTTAATGTCCTGTGGTTCTCTGGAAGAGGAGGTCATCAGAGTGGGCTAGGTGGGGGCCCCAGGGACCAGGGTGGGAGGCAATGCCTGGTGTCCAGCTTCGTGCCAACCGTGGACTTCTGAGTAAACTGCAGGCACGGGGTGTCAAGAGCATCTACCTACCATCCCTTGGACTGGCAAATCTGTTCTTTTTCAAAGAACAAAGCTTGTTTCAGGGTCAGCTGCCTGTCATTTTGTCATTTCAGCTCCATAAGTTTGATAAACTAGTAAGAAATCCTCCAGGATTCTGGTAATACGTTGGCTGTCAGTCTTGGTTTTTGGTATTATCCTTTTCCGTGGCTTCGAAAGGTTTGTAAGGGGAAACCGGGAGGCCTTTAGTGATAGACTGCTGGCCAACGCGAATCCCAGAAGTCAAGAAGCTACTCATTGCCTTTCAAATTTTACATGACGCCTTTTGATTAGAGAAGATTTTTGATTTTGGTGCAATAAGTTATACCAATTTTTCCTTATGATTCTTTACATTATTTTTATGAAAATCACGCTAATGTTGCTATATAGCTTCTAAAACACTAGGACTACACTTATTTTTATACGTAAACATACCAATGTTTCAAATACCGAGCCTGTCTTTATTTGGTTAAGAATTGACATGAAACTCTATTTGACTCCCCCCTTTTTTTTCCAAAATTTATTTGACTTCTCTGTAATATATGGAGTATTTATTTTCAACTAGTCTGTGATGCTAAACTTATCATTTATTAAATTCTTATGTCTGTTTCTGGGCTTAAGTTCCTATGAGCTGTCAATATTTTACTCATACCACACTGCTTTCATTGTTACACTTTGTGATACACGCAATTACTTAGTATCATCCATTTGCACAATTTCCTTGAATATTCTTGTTCATTTACTCTGATAAATAAACTTATGAGTTACCTTAGCAAGTTAAAAGAATATTCCATTCTGGTTTTCATTGGATCATATGAAACCCACACACTGATTTAGAAAGAACTGTCATTTTGCAACATTTAGCCCTCATATTCAGGGCAGTCCTATATTTCCCCATTTATTCAAGTTTTATGACCCTCAGTAAAGTTTTATGATTTCTTCAGAGCAATATGGTAATTACTTGTTATGGTTACTCCTAGGGAAATTGTATTTTCTTACTATTTTAAATAGAGTCCGAGCATATTGTCCAAAAGGTTATAGATTTAAATATGTGATATAGATGGGAATACATTTCATTTGCCATTTACGCTGATAATGAGTGAGAGGTCTAAATGGCATTGAGAATATTGCAGTTTGGATAGTTTGAAGAAGTTCCTGACTATAGTGTTGATTTCCAAACAATGGAAGCCGTCACTCCGCGCACTGAATGAAAATAGTTACCCTTGAGTGCATCGCATGGAACATTTCTCATTAGCATATATTGTTATTTAAAATGTATTTCTTTTTTTTTTTTTTAAAGATTTTATTCATTTATTTGACAGACAGAGACATAGCGAGAGAGGGAACACAAACAGGGGGAGTGGGAGAGGGAGAAGCAGGCTTCCCACTGAGCAGGGAGCCCGATGCAGCCTCGATCCCAGGACCCTGGGACCATGACCTGAGCTGAAGGCAGACGCTTAACGACTGAGCCACCCAGGCGCCCCTAAAATGTATTTCTAGTTAAACACTTCTGACTCCATTTATGTTTTTGTTCAGTGTCCAAAAGGGAGTATATTTATGCTCATATTGTTGAATCTATATATTATAAAGAAAAAACATCAAAATTTCCTGGAATCAGGGAGATTCAGTACATAATTGCCTAAGGATGCCACTTTGCAGTTTCTGAATTTATCCTGAGTTTCTTTCTTATTAGCTCATGTGGAGTAGCGGAACCTCAGACTCTAGGGTTTATGAGGCCAAAAAGGAACCTTTGTAGACCAGGCTTTTCATTGTATTGGCTTTTTGTCTTGGAAATCACAAAGCAGCAGAACTCTGTGCAGGGAGTTACCTATGAGAATATTAATTGTAGATGGCTCCCAAGGAAATAAATTATCAATTGTATCTGAATATCTCAGTTCTTCCTCTAAAATGACAATAATGTACCTCAAGTTTCAGTATAATCTGATAGGATGCTGTAAATTCAGCTAACACTTGTCAAGAGGCTTGTGGCAACTTTAAAAATCACAGATCTTAATGAAGGCTTTGTCAGGACCCAAGGTAAGTAAATTTGTTTCAAGTATCAAAAAGAATTACATTTCCTTTTGTCCCTGTATAGTCAGGCTAAAAACAAAGGGAGAATTAACTTGGGAAGTTAATTACTTGATACTGAGTTTGAATAAAAATCCTAGCAGTATTGGCCTAAATACTTTTTTTGGTATCCATTTAAGGACATTAAGCTAATTATCAGCAAGGTGAGAAATCAAATTTAAAATTAGTGTTAAGGGGCACCTGGGTGGCCCAGTCAGTTAAGATTCCCTCTCTCCCTTCTGCTTCTGCACCTCCACTCTCTCTCTCTCTCTCTCTCTCTAAAATAAATAAATAAATATTAAAAATTAGTGTTAAAATGAATTGTTGCATCAAGAAATTGAATTCTTTGTCTTCCAATCAGATTCTGAACTTCAAAATTATTTTAATATAAACATTAAACAATTTACTTTAAGAGCACCATCCTGAAGGTAAAACTCCAGTGGTTTTTAACATTGTACTTCCCTTCTCCTCCTGCAAGAACAGGCCAGATTTCTCTTGAAGAGGGCACAGGGGCATCAGCTACTCTTCTCACTCTCCTCTACTACTGCTTTTAGATGTTCTTGCCATATTGCAGCAAAGAGGGAGGAAAGAGGAAAGGACTCAAGCTTCCTCCACCGCTCCCCTGGGTTGGTCTAGCTTCTTGGCCTTGTAAGGAGCTGTCCACATGGCCCTTTGTGCTTTATCCATCTGTTGTAGGTTGAATTGTGTACCACCCCCCATCCCCCCGGGAATGCATGTTGAAGTCCTAACCTTCATTACCTCATCATGGGACCTTAATTAAAAATAAGCCTTTAGAGAGGTGATCAAGTTAAAATAAGATCATTCAGGTGATCCCTAATCCAATATGATGGGTGTCCTTATGAAAAGGGGCAATTTGGACACAGTGACAGACCTACACAGAGGGAAGATGATGTGAAGACAGGGAGAATGCTCCTGAAAAGCAAAGGTGGATATTGGAGTGATGTATCTATAAGCCAAGGAATTATAAAACTTGCCTAACTTCTGGTGGAAGTTAGGAGAGGGGCATGGAGCAGATTCTTTCTCACAGCCCACAAAGCAACCAACCTGTGGACACCTGGTTATTGGATTTCTGGCCTCCAGGACTGTGAGAGAATACATTTCTGGTTTTTGAACCACACAATTTGTGGAACTTTGTAAGGCAACCCCAGGAGACGAAGACGCCATCCAAAATGCTGGCTCTTTTGCATAGTAGGTCTTTTGAAAGCCCTACAAGAAGTTGTCTGGTTGTTTGCTCTGTGACATGAGCCTTTGGGCCTGAGTGTGACCCCTTCCACCATTCCCTAACCCGGTAGGATAGCTCCCGTTTTCTGGAACTCCTTGTCTGGGTGACAGCCCTATTGGTAGGGCACCAGAAAGAAGACTCAAACCCAATGACATTCCTCAGTCAGTGCTCACTCTTCCCTTGGAAAATTCCTACCACACAAGATAGTGAGAACATTGGTTTCTCCATTGGTAAGCATACATCCAAGCAGGGAATAAAATGCCAATCCTTCATTCTTAATCTTGAAAAGTAATTATTCTGAACCACCTTGCCCCTGAAAGGGTCGATGGATTCTTCTTCCTCCCCAGAAGGGTGTGAGGACAGTCTCTACCTGGGAGCACTCCCTTCTCAAAGAGGTGTCAACCTCCTTGTGCTTCTGAGGCCTCCCATTGTACTGCCCTGGGTTTGGGAGACTCAGGGTAGTGGCCGGGCCAGGTTTGCTCCTGCATGGGTCCTAGAGCCAACTGTGAGGTGTCTGACCCCAACTTCTGGAAGCTTTTGAACTTAGAATATGTGGTGTTTAGCTCCATTTGCCCTCAGGTTTAGCCATACTTCCAAAACAGTAGGAAAAATGCCACTCAGTACCTTGTTATAAATGGATGGTGCTTCTGCTATGAAATTAAAATATTTTCTTGTTTTCACTCTCAGTCCTTGTCACTCTTGAAAATGCCTTGCCTGTGCCTGAAAATATGGAAGTTTTTTCAGACATCTTAAAAATAATTGATTATTTGGTAGTTTGATTTGTCATTGAGGTTGAAGAGATCCCTAAAACAGCAAAACATCAAGGAAACTATTTCAATTGCCTTACCTCATTCTGACCCCTAATATCAGTGTGTGTTAAGCATCATTGCTGTTCCCCCCAGTATTTCTGGATCTCTGTCTTCTGGGTACATGATAATGTAACACCTGCTTGGCCCTTGGAAGTCTATCATGGCCTTGTGACTTGCTTTGGCCAATGAAAGGTGCCACGTCACTTCTGGGTGAAGCTTTAAGAGCCAGTATATGATTTGCAAACATTATGTTTTCCTCTCTTTCTGTCATGACATCTGGAAGTCTCAAGACAGCTCTGTCAGCTTGGGTCCTGGAGGAAGGGCAATGCAGAACTGATTTCCCGCTTACTACAGTGACACCAAAAGAGAGCTGATCTTTGCAGACACTGAAGGATTTTAGTCATTTGTTGCCATGGTATGAACTGGCCTATTCTGGTATAGTTGCAGTCTCTTAGACTAGAGACCCCCCCCCCCCCACCGCTTTTCTATTTTTTTCCTCTTTATATTCTCTAGGTCAATGATTCTGAATACAATCCATATTCCTAAGTTCTCCCTTCTACTCCAGAACACATAACCAACCATCTAGTCATTTAAATACAAATGGCATCACAACGTCGCCTATCCAAAAACAAATTCTTGATTATGTGCTCCCCAGCATGCTTATCTGCAACAATCTTCATCTGCTGAGTGTACTACCAACTACCCAATTATCTATTTACTCTATCAACAAGTACTGTTGAGTCTGTTTTCAAAACTATGCCCAGTTCCCACATACTTCTAACTCCAGCATGGCCATCCCGGTGTAAGCCACCTTGATCTACAACTGGACTTCCATAATTGCCTCCTGAATACCTCCCTGTTCAAGTCCACCACCTGCTGCTCTATGGTTCTATAGTTCAGCCAGAATTTTCTTTAAAATATAAATCACATCATGTCACTTCCTCCTCCGCCTTCCCATGGATTTTCATGAAACTAAGAATAAAATGCAAAGACCTTTCAGCGATGTACAAAGACCAACAGAATATGGCCCTGTCTTCTGCCACGTGTTCCCTTATTCACTGTGTTACAAGCACACTGACCCATACTCTTCTTCCAGCCTGCCAAGTACATTCTGCCTGCCTCAGGGCCTTTGCAGCTCTTATATTCCTTGAACCTAAAACATTCTTTCTCAGATATTCTTATGTCTTAGTGTCTCACTTTATTTTGATCTCAACCCAAATATCAACTATTGAAAGAACTTCTCTGAGTATCCAATAGAAATCATCACACTCTTCAACTATCTATCATTTTAGTCTGATTTATCTATTGCACAACCACTACCTTTTTTTTTAACTTTTTAATTTTTTTATTCTTATGTTAATCCCCATACATTACATCATTAGTTTTAGATGTAGTGTTCCATGATTCATTGTTTGTGTATAACACCCAGTGCTCCATGCAGAATGTGCCCTCCTCAATACCCATCACCAGGCTAACCCATCCTCCCACCCCCCTCCCCTCTAGAACCCTCAGTTTGTTTTTCAGAGTCCATTGTCTCTCATGGTTCATCTACCCCTCCGATTTCCCCCCCTTCATTCTTCCCCTCCTGCTATCTTCTTCTTTTTTTTTTTTCTTAACATATATTGCATTATTTGTTTCAGAGGTACAGATCTGAGATTCAACAGTCTTGCACAATTCACAGTGCTTACCAGAGCACATACCCTCCCCAGTGTGTATCACCCAGTCACCCCATCCCTCCCACCCCACCCCCACTCCAGCAACCCTCAGTTTGTTTCCTGAGATTAAGAATTCCTCATATCAGTGAGGTCATATGATACATGTCTTTCTCTGTTTGACTTATTTCGCTCAGCATAATACCCTCCAGTTCCAACCATGTCATTGCAAATGGCAAGATCCCATTCCTTTTGATGGCTGCATAATATTCCATTGTATATATATACCACATCTTCTTTATCCATTCATCTGTTGATGGACATCTTGGCTCTTTCCACAGTTTGGCTATTGTGGACATTTCTGCTATTATATGATATATTGATTGAAAAAAATTTTTTTCTGGCATTCCACTTCCACATAACCTCTATGAGATCATGATCTTTGTCTGCATTATTTACCTTTGTACCTCCAGTGCCAAGAATGGTACCAGCTCAATCAATAAACACTCAGTGAATGTCTGATTATTGACAGAATAATGAATAAGTGGGCTAATAGAGGGTAAAGAAGATAAATATGACTATTTTCCCTTACCAGGACTCACAATATAATAATAAGCATAGGAAAATAATTATAATCAACTATATAACCAGACTATATTTTTAGATGTTCAATTAGCACGTAATTTTTGTCCCATATAATCTTTATTATCCCAAAGATCACGCCCGTTGAAATAATGGCATTAGTCATTTCAGCGTAAAACTAAACAGTGGATACGCTTGCTCAGTTTTGTGCATCAAATTTTTATTGTTGTGAACAGTATCGCACAGATAGTATATGAGAGAATAGTATATGGCTCACTGAATTAATGAAAGGCAAACAGTCCTGTAAATACAGCCTAAGCCATGAAATAGACAAAATAGTCCTGTCATTTCCCCCAATTCTATAACTCCTGAAAAAATTTAAGGTTTAAATTTTTTTTAAGTTTTTTTTTTTATTATTTATTCATTCGAGATACAGAGATACAGAGAGAGAGAGAGAATATGAGCAGGGGGAGAAGCAGAGGGAAGGGGAGAAGCAGGCTTCCCGCTGAGCAGGGAGCCCGATGCGTGGCTTGAGCCCAGGACCCTGCGATCATGACCTGAGCCGAAGGCAGATGCTTAACCATCTGAGCCACCCAGGCGCCCCTAAGGTTTAAATTTTTGGTAGTATATTTTCTCTAGGGAATATCCCACTATGGTCACATAGTCAGCTTGCCAGCTGGAGGCAGAACAAAGGCTAGGACCATGGGAAGAGGTGAGGAGGGACTCTCAGACAGGAAAGAGCCAGAGAGGACCGACCTCAAGTTCTGTATATAAATTCTTCCCAAATCTCCGGCTGATCCTTGAAACATACATGCACAAGAAGAATAGTAAAGATGAATGAATTAAAGTGAAATTTAAGCTTTGGCCTCAGAGACAGAATTTGCAATTTGAGTCCTACCAAGTTCATGTTCTGTTAAAACAAAACAGCAGTATCCTTCTAAGAAACATAGCGCAGTCCAGAGTCTCACAATGTGTTGGTTGTAATTCACAATTGCTTGCCACCCAGAGAACCAGGGAAACAGAAGTAAAAACATTCAACTGAGATTAACCTGAAGCTGACCCAGATGTGGTTTTTTTGAAAAGGGTAATGAAAGCTATTATAGCTTTGCTTAATAGAAAGTAAACTAGTCTGGGGAGGAATGAAAAGATAAAAAATATTAGCAGAGAACCAGAAGCTATTAAATACAACCATATGGAAATCCTAAAACTGAAAAATGCAGTATCTGAAATTTAAAAAAAAAAGCAAAAAACACAACTGGAATGGTTTAACAGAAGAATGGAGATGAAGAAGGAAACAGACATTAAATTTGAAATAGTATGCCATTGAATATGAATTTGAAAACAGTTAAATTAAAAATTTCCACATTCTCAGGAAAACTTAATGTTGCTTTATTTATTTATTTTTATTTTTAAGCCATTCTTGCAGGTGTGTGACAGTATCTCTTATGGCTTTAATTTGTATTTCTCTGATGGCTAATGATGTTGAAAAGAAATTTTCCTGTGCTTATTGGCCATCCATACATTCTCTTTGAAGAGCGTCTGTTCCAGTCTTATGCCCATTTCCTAATTGGATTGTTTGCTTCCCTCCTGTTAGAGTTTATATTCTGGGTACAGGCCTTTTGTAGTGTATGTTACTATCATCCTCAGCAGGAGAGCTGGACTGAATTACTGAATGCACAATTGGTAGAAGCAAAAGTATGTATCTTTCGTTTGAAGGGGTGTTTTGCAGGAAGAGTATCTAGGTAGTTAACTTTCTTTCTGTACTTCAAATATATTATGCCAAATGCCATCAGGCTTTTCATATATGTATACAAAACACACACACACACACTCTCTCTCTTTTTTTTTTTTTGCAAAAGGAGGTCAGGGTTTTGATATTAAGTGGCAGAATCCAGAAAAGTAACATTTTATTTTTTCTTGGTTTATTCATTTCCTATCAGATTTATCACTAACTTCCTCCTATCACATGGCTCAAATTTCTCGGGAAAGGCTTCCTGAACCCTAACCTAGGCACTACTTACTAAATATTCCATTTGAAGAGTTGGGGGATGAAAATGTTAAAGCTATGACATTTTAAAAAGCTACCATACTTTTTAATTTCTTCATCTGATCCATTTTGCTTGATTTCTACCTCTGATGCGTGTTGCTCTTAAAAACCCACTTGCCAATTTTTATTTGCTTTTCCCCACCATTCTGCTTCCTTCTTTCCAAATTCCCTTGCTTTTTCTGAGATCACACCGCCTGGTGACTCCTTAGCATGGAAGTGGTGATTCAGACTCTTTCTCTACAGAACTGGGCTAATACAATCGGCAAGTGGGTTTGGGGTGAAAACTATTGTTTTGCAGCTGTTGGTAATGTCATAAGCCAAAGCTTACCTGCTATTTGGCATTGGACTGTCCCTGTGGTTGTGAGTGCCCCTCTTCCTGAACACCCGTGGGTGCTCTGAGTCATGTAGCGAGTTGTCGGAGGTACTTTGAAAGGAGCAGTCGAGAAAAGGCAGGCCCAGGACACCATCTGGAGGTCCTTGCAGCACTTTGTCCTTGGACCCTCACAGAGCAGCTGCCCTCCATACATATGAACGAGATGGATGCTTTCTCCTCCTTATTCACTATTGATGAGATCTTTGCACTTACCTTTTGCAGAGCGTATCAGGTCATTGCTTTGATTCCCTTTTGTTCTCAAAGGGCATTTAAAACAAAGCTCAGGATTCATGCAACTTTGGGAGAGGAGAGCAGGGTGCTCAAATACTGCCTGCTCTTCATTAAATGCGAGTTCACTGCAAAAAATATTACGTGATCTTATTTTATAGGCCTTTTATTCTGTTTCTTTTAAGAGACCGACTACCTTATTAGTTTATCATATTAATAGGGAGCTAACGTATATATTGTGTTTTTAGAGCTCTAGTGCATTTCAACAAGTATTGATCGATCACTTTTATATGCCCCATATCACTGTAAATTTACACTGGGGAGGATACGAATGCAGTCTGTGATGTCAAACTTATTCTCAAATGGTTTACAGTGGAAGAACTGGGGAAAGACTTTTTGACACACATGAAGCAATCCCGTAACACATGACAGGACAGAAAAGAGGTGCAAAAGGAAACATACTCTATCTTTTTTAATGAAAGCAGCACAAGCTGCTAAGCAGTTGCAGTGGGTGGAGATCATTGACTGTGAGTCATGGCGGGCTTCCTAGAGAAATAAAAAAAAAGAAGAAGAAAGAAAGAAATCATATAAACTATTACCTGCAAGGGGAAAGATATAGGATGGATCTTGGAAAATAGAATAATGGAAAATGCATTCATAATTTTATTTTGGTTATTATGCATGTATTTTTGGCAAATGATAACATGACCATATTAGAGTTATGTACAGGGTGGTTTAAGCAAATAAGAAGCATTTTTAAGATACAATAAGTCTAGAGAAAGTCAGTCTAAAGTTGGTGAAATGACCACACAATATCATCAGGGTCCTAAGTAAGACCCTTCCGTCTCTCAGCTTCGCATACGGTTTCTATCTACTTTTCTTTGCCTCTTTGGCACAAAATGGCTGCCATACCGCCAACCTCATGTTTCCGTTGTTATAGATGTTGTGAGGCCCTGCAGAGCTTGCCCTTCGGGAGTGGAGGCTGGGAGTGCAGCAGGCCCATAGTCCTCAGCCAGCAGCCCTTAGCCGGCAGCCCCCTTCCGGAATGGCCTCAGCTCAGAGTCATGCCTCGTGAAATGTGCGACATGGAATGATACTTAAGGGTCAGCTTGTCTTCCCTGCTCCTTGTCGTGTTGTCTTGAGTCTTCTGTTGCCATTACCTTGATGCTACTCTTCCTCCTCCACCCAATCCCACTTCCTCCCCTTTTACGAGTTTTGATACTGTGAGAGCTTCTAATAATATTTCTGCATGCTAATCTCTTCTCATTGTCTGCTGCCTGAGTAACCCAAGCTTTGACACATTTTGAGTGGAGATAAGCTTGATGTGGATAGGAAAAAAAAAAAATAGTGTCCACATTAGGATGGCCAAACTTATCTCAAATACCCAGGAGAATGTGGTGTGTTCTCACTGACAGAATGGTGTTTTGTGGCCACCTTTAGCTACAAGAGACTGGGAGCATGCACTCTGGTCTGGCTACAGTACTTTCCCAAAGTATGAGACTATCTTCCTCTTCCAGAAAATTCTCAGAAGGCATCTATAATACCGCGAACTGAAACACCGTTAACCATTAGGCAGGCTGGAAATGTCATTTTTATCTGGGCACATTGTCTCCACAAGTAAAAATCAGGCTTCTGTTATTGAGAATGAAGGCAAAAATGAGGATTGGGTAGGGGAATAATATTCTGCCACACATAGAAATAATGATGTTGATAACTAATACCTACAGAGCTCTTATGATGTATCAGGTACTGTGCTATGCAGATTTATATCTACCAAGTCATTGAATTGTCTCAATAACTTTGTTATTAAACCCAGGAGATCTATGGGACTCACGAAGCATTGCTTTCATGTCAATATTAATGCACTACTTATAATTTCTTTTTCTTTGATAGGACTTGATTTATACAGAGCTATAGATGCGTTCTCTCATATCATTCTCATGCTCAAGTTTGAGATGGGCATTATTATTAATCCCATTTAACATATGGGTAAACTGAGGCTTAGAAGATTTACTTTTACTTCCTAGAAGCCACATAGCTGCCCAGATGTGAAACTGGAATTTGACCCACATCTGTCTGACTTTGAGCATACTCTTTTCAGCACTTTGTTCTTCAGATCTTCTGCTGTGGCTAAATGATGTCAGCTTCAGGCTACCAGTATTCAGTAAGAGACTCAGAAATTTGTGTCCTTAATATATGCTAGGCCTTAGGCTTGATGGTGGGCACAGAACTGAAAATCAACTTGTTATCCTTGAAGAGTGCATTCAAGTGGGAATCAACAGAAATGTAAATACCAAGTAAGATACCAGGTGATTTAGTGCTGTAATAGCAATACATAAAAGCTTATGGGTACGGAAGGAACAATTAAGTCTACCTAAGATCATACGTAAATCAGAGCCCGAAATCAAGTAATTTCAGGGCTTTCATAAGACATCATCTTGTGTCTTGAGAGGCCTTTAACTACGACAGAACTCCTTTCTGTGTCTAGATGAATATTCACTCTGGGTAAAGTGAGGTAATGTTAGTATGAGCAGAATTCCTATGTTACTATGGCTACATAATAAATGACAAAATTATTTTGCTCATGGGTATACAATTTCAGTAGGACTCAGCATTGAGAGTGTGTCTCTGCTCTACTCAGCAGCAGCTTGGCTGAATCAAAGGCCGGGGGCTGGAATCTTCTGAAGGCATGCTCAGTTACACATCTGGTGGTGAGGCTGGCTCTTGGCTGAAACTTTAGCTGGGATGGTCAGTATCTAGGTACAGGGTTTCCACATAACACAGTGGCTGGGTTCCAAAGGAGGGTGTCAGGAAAAGGGAGGGAGAAAGAGAGAAATAGAGAGAGAAAGGGAGGGAAGTGGGAGGGGGAGGAAGAGAGAGAGAGGGAGAGGAAGGGAGGGAAGGTCAGTCCCTATGTCTATGATCTAGCCTCAGCAGTCCCATGCTGTCACACCCAGCATACACTATTGGACAGAGCCACCATGAGGCCCTGATTCGAGGAGAGGAAAACTTGACACGACCCCTGAATGGGAGAACAGCCAATCACAGAGTTGGAAGAGCATGTGGAATGCAACACAACCATCTTTGGAAAGCACAGCCTACCACATCCTGCCTTCCGGTCACAGCACCTCACATCCCTCACCCACGCAGAAATGCACGGCTCCTCTCCCCCAGGACTGCCAAGACTCTTCCCTTTGGGCATTGGGCTCAAGCTCAAAGTCTAAGATACCGTTATCTAAATCAGGTTCAGATGTGGCTAAGGCTCTGTAGGTGTGATTCCTCACCACTATTTGAGCACAGTTCTCTTGTTCTCTATCCCTATGAACTAAAGAGGGGATTTATTGCAACTTCTATGTGCCCTGTATGCATGCACGGGAGAACAGACATAGATTCCCCCTTCAAAAGTGGGAAGGGGCAATGAAAGGAACATAGGAATGGCCTGTAGTAATTCTGAAATCTAGCTCAGAGATATTGGTAGTTCTGTGAGTAACATACCATCTTATAGCCTAGAGACAATTTTCCATAGCTGTTGGGTCCTCCTTGTGGGCTCTTGATGGCTCACAAGGAGTAACCTGTCATTTCCGTAGGAAGTGCCTGGCACTTGTAGATTGATAGTTGTTCTGAGACTGCTTTCTGCCTCTAGTCATTTGGTCGCTCACGGTCATCTCATTCTGTTCTGTCTCTGTCACTTTTGGTCTGACCTGGTAGTGTTTTTGCAAATCAATTCTCATTAAATCCCCCTGAACCTCCTGTGACTTGCATTAGGTATACTTCGTTAGTAAAAAGCCAGCCCTGCCAATCAGGATCAGCCCTTCTCTACCTTGAGCTTCCTCTAAGACAGCTGGGGAGCATTCCTTGCTGATCCTTGGAAGTCCTATTGCTTTAATGGAGAGAATCTCCCAATGTATGCTTTCAAGTCTCCTGTCTATTTTAGGCACCTTCTGAGGTCTCAAGAAAAGGTTTTATAATTATATTCTTAGCTTCATCTTTAGACCTTGTTTCCTGCCAGGGTCTTGGATTTTATCTTTGCCCAGAAGCCATTTCTTAATTTTAGCATTGTTTGCCATCAAAGGAGGCTGGAAATGAGAAATAGTTTTGTTATTTGTGAACTCAAAAACTCCTGGTTTCTTTAGACTTCATGTTTTATTCTTTCGTTTATCTTACATTTTACTACAGGCAATGGGAAGAAACCAGGGGGTGCTTGCAACAGTCTGCCTAGAAATCTCCCTAACTGGACCATCCAACTCATTAGGTGCATTTTTCCGTTTTCAACATTACTACAGGTGATACAAAATTTCCTGCCACTAATGAGGGTCCCTTTTCTCTAGCTTCCAATAATATTTTCTTCATTTTATTTGAATGTCTCACTTTCCCCTAAGCCCTCATTGGCAAGTATGGCCTGGCTCCTGCTAGCAGCGTCTTCACGACACTTCAAGCCACCTCTTACAGCCCCATCTTGAAGTCATCTCCACATGCTTCCATTTGCTGTGGCAGCACCCCATTTCTGGTTACCAAATCTGTTCGAGTTCCTATGGCTGAATCACACGTTACCTCAATACTCTGTGGCTTAACACAATGATGACATGAGTTTTACTGAAGAATCTGTAATTTGTGCAAGGCTCAGTGGGCACAGTTCATTTCTGCCCCATCCGTCCTGCATCTGGTGGTCTATGTTGCATCCAACTGAAATGCTCACACGTGACCTCTCCATGTATTCTGGATTCCTCACGATATTGCCGTGGCTGGGTTATGACAGTAGGCACACAGAGAAAGGGAGGGAGTGACAGAGAGAGGGGACAAATGGATGCTGTCTCCACACTATGACCTAGGCTCAGAGATCACAGAGCACCATTTCTACCAACTCTGTTGATCAGAGCAGTAACAAGCCCTTGAGCAATTTCCAAGGAAGGGAACTTATACCTTGACTCTTGGTTGGAAGAGTGTCAATCATGTTGTAGGATATGAGATAAAACACAGATGGATTCAGAGCCATCTTTGGAAAATACAAGGTGCTACAAAGTCATGATGTGGCTGCAGCCAGTATTATAGGAAAGGCTATAGATTTGTTGATTATTTAAAAAATCAAGTAGAGGTGAGTTTAATTCCTAAGCTGGCTGCCCTCAGCCTGTGTGATATTGACCAAATGAAATAATGCCTTTGCTTCCATTTCTTTACCTGAGACTTGTCTTATTTTGGTACAGTGGGCATGTCTTCTCCTACTTTCCTTCCCCTCATTTCCTCCCTATTCTTTGGGTAATTGTTTCCCTGCTCCTGGGGGTATAACTCCTAGCTATTATAGAGGTCTGAGAAGGCTATCACCTACTTATTCCAAAGCAGGCATGGGATCCAGGCTAAACCACTAAGATTCATCCTCTGGGGAATTTGAGACTTAAGTACAGAAGCATAGATGAAGAAAATGGATTGAACAGAGTCATTTCGGTGGCAGGAAGAATGCAGAGACTATTGATGAATCTTTGACCAATGAGTGAGCCTTCCAAAGACTGGTCACCCAACCTTACCTTCAGTTCTGTGAAGTAGGAAGTAACATTTCAGTAAGTGCCTTTTTAGGCTGAAGTTAGCTACAGTTGGTTTTGATTGCTACCTAACCAGATAAAAGAAGACAATGCACCCTACCTCGTGGTTGTAAGCATTAAGTGAATCCATGTATGTAAATTGCTGGACACACTGTAAGGACTTAAGAAAGGTAGTTTATTAGTTTTTAAGTAATCTCGACCCCCAATGTGGAGCTTGAACTCATGAGCGCAAGGTTAAGAGTTGCATGCTATACTGACCCAGCCAGCCAGGTACCCTTGTAGTTTATTATTAATAACAATTTATCAACAGCGAGTATGACGTTTGCCTCACACACCTTCTTCCTTCCTGTTTTTCAGCAGCCAATTCATGGGTGGTTGGCAGGAGGCAGCCCAGTGGGCCCTTGTAAGTTAACTGTAGTCACCATGGGCTAGATTCCATCTCTCCATGCGCTCATGGTTCAGGGCCACACTCTCATTAAGAAGGACTTGGGGAGCACCTGGTGGCTCAGTCGGTTAAGCAATCACCACTTGGTTTTGACTCAGGTCATAATCTTAGGGTCGTGGGATTGAGCCCCCCAGTGGGCTTCTTGCTCAGCGGGGAGTCTGCTCAGGATTCTCTCTCCCTCTCCCTCTGTCCCTCCCCCAACTCACTTGAATGTGCACTCTCTCTCTCTCTCTCTAAAATAATAAATAAATAAATCTTACAAAAAAAAAAAAAAGGACTTGGGTCTGTGGATCATGTGGACTTCCGTTCCCAGCAGTCACTTTAATCCCTGGTCTTTGTCACTCAATCTAGCTGCTGTCTCTGTGGATAATCTTTTCTATAAGAAGATGATCTATTTTGAAGGTGGCTGTACTTACAGCTTCGAAGCTTCCTTTTCAATGGGTTTGGTAGGTGAGGCTCGCCTCCTTCTGCGTTTTCCACAAAATAAGCAATTAGCCATCTCTTTCTCAAGGCACTGCTAAGATGCTGTTGAGTTCAGGGGCGTGAGACACCAGGGCACTGGGCCCTCCTGTGGCATCCTCAGTATTTTTGATCACCTCTGACACATGTGGAGGTGGTTTCTGACAATGCAGCCAACATTTTACCCATCAGAAGATTCTAGGAATGCAGTTAATTTTTCATTGGGTAGGAAGGCACATGAGCATGGTATACTATCATTCTGATGTCCTTGTATCATTTCTTATTAGGAAAATAGGCAGAACACTCATTATCAAGGGATGTTGCCATGGGATCAGCAGTAAGAGAAAGCAAAAGTTCTTGAGGAAGTGGCAGAGCTTGAGGCTCGTTCCAGGTTAAGAGAACATAATGTCTTACTAAAAATGTAGCATTTTTCATGAAAATGTGAAATATTGGACAAGTTCTGAACCCTCTATGTCTGTGTTTACAAATGGGTATTAGCGGGATAATTATAATATCTTCCTGGTAGGACTCAGTGAGATCATGAATATAAAGTGATTAAGACATTGTTAAAAAACTGTAGGCATTTATTAAATATTTTTGATTAGTTTATTATTTCACTTCTTACAAGTGAGGCAGGGAGGCAGCTTTAGAATGGATGCTGGGAGAGACTAAAGAGAAAGGAGAAGTATGCTAGATTCGACAGTACTGTTTTGAACCCTAGCTTCAGACGTGTACCCCACTGAGGAAATAATTTAACTTATCTGAGCATCAGTTTCCTTGACAGTCAAATTCAGATTAAACAGAAATTTGTCCATCTCCAGCCTCATTGGATCACATGGCAGATATTTACTTCTTTTTTAAAAGATTTTATTTATTTATTTATCAGAGAGAGAGAGAGAGCACAAGCAGGGGGAGTGGCAGAGGGAGAGGGAGAAGCAGCCTCCCCACTGAGCAAGGAGCCTAACGCAGGACTCGATCCCAGAACCCAGGGATCACGACCTGAGTCGAAGGCAGATGCTTAACCTACTGAGCCACCGGGGTGTCCCACATGGTAGATATTTAATAGGAAATTTTTAACTATTTCCTTGTAGCCATGCAGGTGCTTGATGCTATTTATTTATGTGACCTTGGGTAAGTCACTCCTCTGGCCACACACTGTTCACCTACAGAATGAGGAGCTTGGACTAGACTCCCTACATTATTGCTTCCAAGCCTGAGATTGTAAAACTATGTTCAGAAGCAGGATTGAAATCTGAAATAGTTCATGTTCATTCAGTAATATTTATTGGGTGACATTATATGCCAAACACTGTGCTAGGTTATGGGGATTAAAAAAAAATTCCTAAGTATATAGACCCTGCCCTCAAAGATCTCAGACTACTTGGGACACACACACACACAACTAGAAAATAACCTACAAGGAAGGTGATAGAAATATGTTTATGGTATTATGGAAACATAGAAAGGGAGGACACCTAACCTTTCCTGAAGGAGGTGATGTTATCTTTCTTGGAAGATATGAACCCTAAAAGGTGCAGAAACTTTAGGGAGAAAACGTATATGCTGGGTATGGTGGGCGCTGTGAGGCAATTCTACAATAAGAAACTGAGACATAGCATGACTTATGGGAAAGTAGACAGGGACAGGAAAGAGCCATGGCTGCTGATGTTAGCAGGAGCAAATCTTGGTGAACCTTGCTGACCACACCAGGGGCTCTCCCTGTCTCCCTTGGTGCTGGGTAGGGATATGTGCAGGCAGAATGGCATCTAAAAAGAAACATGTTGCTATGCTAAGGATCACAGGCTTCATTGGTACAATCCCTAGGTATAAGCATGGTGATGGTAGGCAGTTTGCAGTCATGGATATCTGTCATTTGTGGGTATCTATAATCTTTGAACACTGATGGCCTCTGACGATTGTATATTCTAGACTCTGTTGCTGAAGTTTTTTTTTAAAAAAAAGATTTATTTATGGGGCGCCTGGGTGGCTCAGTCGTTAAACATCTGCCTTCAGCTTAGGTCATGATCTCCAGGTCCTGGGATCGAGCCCCGCATTGGGCTCCCTGCTCGGCGGGGAGTCTGCTTCTCCCTCTCCCTCTGCCTTTCCCCACTGCTCCTACTCTCTCTCTCTCTCTCTCTGTATCTCTCTGTCTCAAATGAATAAATTAAAAAAAAATTCTATTAAAAAAGATTTATTTATTTATTTGAGAGAGAGAGCATGGGGGGAGGTGCAGAGGGAGAGAGAGAGAGAGAATCTCAAACAGACTCCCCACTGACTGAACTGATGGAGCCACCTAGGCGACCCTCTGCTGCTGAAGTCTTATGCAAATGACTTCCTGAGCATTTGGACAATGTTCTTGGTGGCATTCTATGGATGTCTTAACTTACTTGGTCCTCTACTGGCTGCAGGACCCACAGCCTCCTGCCTTATTCTCCAGCCTGACACCTGGGTTGACATTCTACTTCAACCTCTTTGCAGGGGTCACCCTCCTCTGCCATTCAGTATTCCCAGTATACTTGGAATTGGGGGATTTTATACCTTTGGGTATTGCTGTGCCTGCCCGAGGTCCTTGGGAAATGTCAGTACCTTGATTGGCATGAAGCAGCTTGTAAGGTGGCTTCTGATCAGCTCACTTAGACCCCAGGGGAGGAGTGCTCTCTCCTTCCCACTTAATATTGGGCTTAGTCACGTGACTTTCTTTGGCCAAAAGAGTGTTGATGGAAGTAACAGTGTCAGTTTGAAGCTGAGGCTTTGGGAGTCCTGGCTCATTCCCACCAGCCCTCTTGAGTTTCTGCACATCCCAGTCAATGAGTCCTCCTCGTTTTGAATGGCATTAAGCTGGGAAATGACTTGGTCATATATGAGTTACAAACCACCTCTGGTGGTTTAATAAAGGACAGACTTGAAAGATGCCAGCTTTAAAATGGAACTGGTCTTGTCGGATGTGGGTGGGGCAAGGAAAGGTGGTGCTCACCTGTGGGCCCACCTTTCCTTATTCTATCATCTGCTAGTCTGTCAGCACCATAGGTGAAGAAACGCTATGATTTCGGATGGAGTTAGACAAATCTTTCCTGATGGTCATGTGGAGAGTTAAGAAGTTAATTTATATATTTGGTGTTTCTGTTATGACTTGGTTTCTGATATGACCTCTGACCACTTTTCCTTTGGTTTTATGAATTCGGTTTTATTTACCTACTATATAATGTAGATCATGTAAACTTATAATCAGAGAAACGATCAAGATGTCAATGGAAAATGAAAAATTGCAATGGAAAAAAATGATCAGTTATTGAATACTAAATTAAAGTTGATTTTTAAAAAATACCACAGTTAAATTATCTTTATCCAACTTGGGTAGAGTTTTGAGCCACTTTGACAAATGGTACAGACTCATCCTATGCCTGCGTTACTGACTTGGCTAAATTCTGAATCCCATGACCTGAGATTCCTATATAGTGGGGTTATATATTCAGGTAGGTGATTATATAATTCAGCATTTTCCTAAGAGAATTTAAGAGTTATTTTTATTATCATTAGTTGTTCTCCTTATTTATATTCTAACTTTCAGAGCCTAATCCCTTCATATAATCTGTGTCAGCTCTATTTTTTCTGATAGCCCTGTTTCACACTCTTTCTTGATGAACCCAACAGGGAAGAATGCCAGAAAATTGGAATAGGAAAAGCAAACATTTACTGAGTGCCTACTACCGCCAGATGTTAAGATGAATCATCTCATTTGAGCCATAGATCTGAGCGCTTAGGTAACATCATCACCCTGTTTTTAAAGTTGAGGAAACTAGGGCACCTGGGTGGCTCAATCGGTTAAGCGTCTGCCTTCAGCTCAGGTCATGATCCCAGGGTCCTGGGATGGAGCCCTGCATCGGGCTCCCTGCTCAGTGGGGAGCCTGCTTCTCCCTCTCCCTCTACTGCTTCCCCTGCTTGTGCTCTCTTGCTCTCTCTATCAAATAAATAAATAAAATCTTAAAAAAATAATAAAGTTGAGGAAACTGAGTTTCAGGAGCAGCTTCCCCCACCACAGATGACTTGGTGGTTGAGATATGATTGGACCCAAATGTAGCTGCATCTCCAATTCAAGCATGCAGTCTCTGCTCTGTACTTTTATGGGTTTTTTAAAAAAATGTATAAATTATTTTATTTTTAGTTTCAGCATTGACTGACATGTTTAGCGACTTAGCCTGGGGATCTGCTCTGTACTTTTGAACAATCCAGTGATAAGACATGAACAGCTATTCACAGATTTTCCTTCTCAAATGAACAGAAAGCATGTGTTAGGGTACAGAAGCTCCCAGAGATCTGTGTCAGGAAGAGCCACCCAGAATCGGGATCTTTTTCAAAGATGCCATTCCCCAAGTTCCACCTAAAGAGACTTGGGCTCTTAAGTCCTCTGCAAGTCCAGAATCTTCATTTTAAAATGTCCCGTAAGTGTCCAGACATACCACTACGAGATCTGGTACAAAGTACAAACTCAGAAATGTTTGCTGAACGAGTAAATGAATGAACAAGTAAATGAATGAACAAATTATCCAGACTATAATGTCTAGCAAATAAACCACAGTTCTATCAACAACCAGAATCTGAATTTAAACTGAGTTTGTTACTTCCTGCTAAATTAGCAGAGATGAAGAGCTAAGTAAAATAAGAAGTGTAAAATAAGTATAGTAGTATAATAAGTATAATATAATAAGTATAGCAGTATAATAAGTATAATATAATAAGTATAGTAATATAATTAGTATCACAGCTATGGCTACCAACTAATTTCTTTTCATTTCACCCTACCTCCCTGTCTCTGGGGCCTCTACTGTTCCTCAGAGTTTAAATATTAATTCTTGAGCCTTCCCAGAGCTTGCCCTGGTCATTATTTTCATATAAACATTTCTCCTTACAGCAGTTTTCTCTGACCCTTCTACAATAACACTAGTCAGGCTTTCTTACTCTGCCCTATTTTTATTTATTTATTTAAATTAAATTTAATTAACATATAGTGTATTATTAGTTTCAGGGGTAGAATTTAGTGGTTCATCAGTTGCATATAACACCCCGTGCTCATTCCATCGAGTGCCCTCCTCAATGCCCATCACCCAGTTACCCCATCCCCCCACCCAGCTGCCCTATTTTGTTTCCGCCTTCCTATTTCCCACTTTTTGAACTCTCTTGACAGTTTCCTGATTTGTCAGTCTCTCCTGTGCTTGCATGAAAGCTTCATAGGATCAGACCAGATGTGTCTTACTTTCGTATCTGCAGAAACTAGGTGGGGAATCCATGAATAATTTGTGTATGAATGGTTCGACCTATTTGAATCAAGGGATTCTTAGTCCGGACACTAGAGCAGGACACACGGAGAAAAGTCAAAAGTTAGGTTAAACATACGATGAAATGCCATTTTGACTATTTTGTGAAGCTCACGTCTTGTGTAAGGTTATTTTGGACTTTTCTGTCGTTTTTCAAATATCTTCCCCAAATAGACCCTAGTATATACCAGATCTCCCCATGGAGATGTTAGCATAATTTTGGAATAAAGTTTTTTCCCGCAAAATGTCAACTTCACTAGTGGTGTGTGCCATCTGGGGGAGCAGCTGGAAGAAGGAAAACAGAGATTGGATGAGGTTCAGCTCAGTTTCTATCATTTCTGGGGTCAAATAGCTGTCTCTTTGTTTACAGGAATCTAAACAGCAAGTGTGTGAGGAAGGCTTTAGGGAAGACTCCCAGACATGGAGAAACAGGATATCAAATTGACAAAACAGGTGGTAGACTAATTTTGAAAAAAAAAGAAAAGAAGGTAAAACACCATATTACTAAGCAAATCCTTTGCAATCTGTTGAGCAGCTAATCCCAGGAAAGGAAAAAAATAAAAGCAGGCAACTCCCAGCATCACAGTATTTGCAACAGAAATTTCTGGCTAATTTATATCACTTGCCTAACCATAGGTGTAGTGAAGGTTTAATGTATTTTTGAAGTGTGGTGAGAAAGTACATTGTCACTCTAGAAAAGCAACAGAGTTATTTGCATTCTCTCCCTTCCCGATCTCTCATTTTTTTTTCTTCCTTGGTTTCTTCTTCTTTCTTTTTGTCCTTCCTTTCTACCTTCCAGCGTTCCTTCTTTTTACTTTATTTTCTCTTTATTAAGAAGATGGAATTATTTGTTTGGGATGCTGGGCTGCCACTGCGCCTGATCACCATCTTAACACATGGAATAAAGTCAGTAGATACCACAGAAGCCACTCTGGAGACAGAGGAGAGGCCCAGGAGCAAGTCATTTTTTTATTAGATTGAGTGTAGCTTTCAACTTACCTGCTGTATTTCATAAGATCTGTGTTATTTAAGATGATGAGCAAGGCACTTTTGGAAGGGGGAAGAAACCAAGCCTCTGTGGATTGATTTGAAAGTGACAAAGACTTCTCTTCCCTCTCTTCTTCCCCTGTTTTGACTTCATTAGAACTGGAATCCACAAAGTGATGTGGAAACCTACTGGACTATAAAGAAAAGAGGTCTGGGCTTTCTTCTGTTTTGTGACCTTGGACAAATTAGTCAACTTCTTGGGCCTCAGTTTCCTGGTTTGTAAAATGAAGGATTTCTGGGGTCCCGGTACACAAGAATGGTATTCTTTATAAATTGATTTTTATTCCTGGTTCTTTGATAAATACAGTGAACAGGTGTACTGATAAATAAACCTATGTGCCAGGCCCAATTCTAAGCACTTAACCACATTTCAACGTCCTTAAACCTCACAACCAACATGGTTGGACCTATGTTAATATTATCTTTATTTTCTGTCTGAGAAAATGTGAGACACAGAAAGGTTAAGTAACCAACCCAAGGTTATGTCATTCTGGCATGGAGATAGAATTTGAACCATGGCCGTCTAGAACCAAATGTTTGGTTCTCTTATCATTTGCAAGGAGCTGAGTTCCTATAATCTCGGGTTTGGTTGCCAGTCCTGAGCTTCTCTGCACAGTAGTTGTTTAATCCTGAGTAAATGATTTCTTGTGCCTCACGTCCTTCATCTGTAAGGCATTATCACGGTACCTTAATCAAGGTTGTTTGGAGGAATTGAATGAGATGATATTGTTATATTAGCCAGGACAGGTTGGTTTATGATTCAGTAATAACTCAACTTCCAAACCTCAGTGGCTTAAGGTCACAAAGACTTTTGTGACCATGCCTCATGCCCGGTGCAAGTTGGTAGGGTTTCTGCTCCATATGGTAACTCATGAATTCAGGCTAATAGAGGATCTTAATAGCTGAAGTTGAGGAGAAGACAGTTGGAGAGTTATATATTTTCATTGCCCCATCCAAATGGGACCTACACCCCAGCCTTGGGTTAGAAGTAGTCTTGTGGCTTTGCCTAACTCTACGGGGAGCTGGAAACGCAGAACAAATCAGATACTGGGTGATCACTGCTCTCTCTGTCACAAATATGAAGGCCTTTTGTAAGATTCCAGGCACAATTACCACTCAGTAAACAGTTGCTATTGCAGTTATCAGCCTTAATCATAATCAAAGCATTAACAGGATTTTATCACCTATGATTGGGCATTTAAAAGCAGATGCTGTAATTTGGAGTGTTCAATGTGATAACTTTTTAAGAGGTGTTGAAATGTATGGAGATTAATGAGAATGATAGAGGATGATTTTTTGAACCCCAATAGATAAAAGTATTAACTTTTCCTAAATTATGGGACAATTTGAAATAATTGCTCATATAGTTAATTAACTCTTATTTAGTAATCCCCCTCCATTATTTCTATCTGTGTTACACTCACCTATTCATAAACAATAAAAAGTTGGGTGTCATCAAAGGAACAAGTTGCTCATTTCATTGGCTGATAGAATATAAATCATCTATATCCTTTTATGCCCCATCAGCTCATTTATAAGGAATTGCCCTTTATTATGACAGATTTTATGATATTTTGTGATGACCAGTCATGGAGAGAAAAAGGTTTAATGCACTGACATCTAATTTTATTATCTCTGGTACCTATTCATTTTTTAGAAGCACTTCTTGACTTCGTGCCAGTTTAAGCATGAAGCTTTAAAAACTAGATGATGACAGGGTCGGGAATTAAATCTTTAAATCAGAACGGGATTAGGAAGACAAATCACAAAGAGATTTCAGTCATTTAGCATCTGTCCAGCATGTTAATAAGTGGTACTCACAAAATCAAAAGTACATCACACAGCCTGTTCTCTATAAGTTGTATGTGTCTTAGGCTCCATTTCTGGATTAGAGAATGTGTTGTTCACATTGGCCCAAGATAAGGGACAGGGACAAACATGCGTTGAGTGCTTCCTCTATCCAAAATACTACGTTCGGTGTTTTACTTATGTTCCCCTCCCTTTATCTTCAAAAAATACTGGGCGGGAGTTACAATCATCAATTAAAAAATGGAAGATCAAAGAGAAAAATTTAAACTTGCTTTGCACGCTGGCTTTCTCTTCCAAATACCTACTTGCCTTTGCTTTGCATCTGCTGTTCCCTCTGGTCGGAATGGTTTCTGCCCAGATTTTGCATGGCTGGCATCATCATTTAGCTCAATACAAATTTCTGGGGTTTAGGGAGAGATCGTCCCTAAGGGAAGTCATCCCCTTTTACATCTGCTATGTTCCTTGTTATGGCATGTATGCACATTCCATAATAAAACAGGACTTTGCTGGGGGCGCCTGGGTGGCTCAGTGGATTAAGCATCTGCTTTCAGCTCAGGTCATGATCTCAGGGTCCTAGGATCGAGCTCCGCCTCGGGCTCCCTCCTCAGTGGGGAGCCTGCTTCTCCCTCTCCCTCTGCAGCTCCCCCTGCTTGTGCTCTCTCTCTCTCAAATAAATAAATAAAATCTTAAAGAAAGACAGTACTTTGTTGTTCATGTGCTTATAGGGTACTATATCTTTCTATTTCCACTAAAGTGCAAGCTTCTGAGGGCAGGGGTCTTATGTATCCTAGTCACTTTTTTTAATCTCCAGAGCTTAGATGAATTTCTGGCAAAGAGTAATTTCTTAGTAAGTACTATTTCAAGTGAACCACTAGATTTTCACTAGAGATACTGAAGCTCCAAAAAGAGAAGTCACTTGCTTAAGATCACACATCACGGAAATGCAGAGCCGGGTCTGGAACCCAAGCAATAGCTGTAACAGGTAACATTGATAGAGTAAATTACTTTTGTGTCTCTCACTATTCCTTAGGATGGTCCTTTGGATATATTACTTTGGCTAATCCATCTACAACCCAATTACTTTTTAATTCCCATTTTACAGTTGAGGAATATGAGGCAGAAAGCCTCAGCAACTTGCTCACAGTCTCCCAGCTCCTTGTGAGCACTCTGTACTGTCCCGCCCCCCGAGCTGTGGTTTTCAAGTATCAGACATTTTTTTTATTTGGCAAAACCTGGGAATGCTCTTTGGCCAACCTTCTCTGCCCAGGTAAGGGGGAAGGGAACTGGAATACAAGTCTTTAAGTTATCTGCACTGGCTCCATTCACCAGCCCCATGAATTGTAGTCTGCTTAGCTATAGGTGCTCAGTGAATATCTGTTAATGTGTGAATAAGTGGCTGAAATGGAACGCAGAACATTTATTTCAGGATCAGGGAAGCTCTTTGGCTCATAAGTTAATTGCTTACATTGTATCATTTAACCTTGCCAATCATTTAACCATTTCTGACAGCTAGGTTGTTATTATCCCTCCTTTATAGGGAGGAAACTGAGAACCCACAAAAAGCCATGTGTCATCATGCTTGTTAATTTTTTATATTTATTTATTTGAGAGTTTTATTTATTTGAGAGAGAGCACACAAGCGGGGGGAGGGGCAAAGAGAAAGGACAAGCAGCCTGCCCACTGAGCAGGGAGCCAGATGCAGTTCTTGAGCCCAGGACCCTGAGATCATGACCTGAGCCGAAGTTAGATGACTAACTGACTGAGCCACCCAGGCGCCCCCATACGTATAGTTCAATCATTTGTGTGGGTTTTATTTATATCTGGATTAGGAAGGTTGGAAAGGAGTTGGATAGAACCGAGTATCCATCCAAGTAATGGTACAGACACTTAAATTAGCGCCCGTGGGGATTTGTGGGTTTCACTTCCCCTCTGAGCTTTCATTTACTCTAAAAGAGAAGTACAAAAAGTAGCCGCCTAAAGGCAATTCCTTATATAAAGTTCTTAAGCACAAATAGTAAGAAAACATCTCAGTCTTAAGGCAAGAAAACCAGTTCTAGACAAAGAGCAGATTTTATCTTTTATACTCTGTGGTACCAAGACTGGTACTCTTCCTCATATAAATTCAGAGATTTGGGGATGCCTTGCTTAAGCACATTATTGTCCTGACTGCCAGTGGGAGAGGGGGTCCCCAGACACCATCTGGGTCCTCCATACTTGGCCATGGGGAGGAAAGGTCACGCTCAAGGAAGACCAAATGTAGATTCCAGTTCTAATTTTAGTTCTTCCCTATATTAGCTGTGGACCTTTGGAAAAATCACTTAATTCCTCTATGTCTCAATAGTCTTCAAGTCTGTGAAATGGGGCTAGTGCCTACACAAAAGGTTTGTTGTGACAATGACAGGAAGCAACAGGTGCAAAATGTGTGGCATGGTCCCGGCTCAAAATAATTGCCTAAAATTGTTAACCAATAATACCAGTGCCCTTACATAAACATTCATCTGTGCAAGTACCATTCGTGCCTTTGTCATTGACCTTCCTTCCACCAGATACAGTTGCTTTCTTACTTGTCTGTTCCCTGTTTCCAAGCCTGTCAGTATAAGGCGAGATCAAGACTCATCCTAACAACTGCATCTGGACATATTGATTATATAATCACATTGACCTGTCATGTCAGCATCTTTAATCATTTTAAAAGAAGTTATGACTTGACCATATTCTTGTTTAACTATCTTAAGCAAATTAATTAGCTTTGTGGGGCCCCTGATGCCATTAATTCATGGTCTATAAAACCTCAGACCTAATTGAACTTTTTAATATTGTATCTTTACTACCTGATATAAGCATCTTTTAAATTATAAGAATTGCTATAGTTAATACCTTATTAAATAGCTACATATATATGGAAGTATGAAACATTTCCAAGATTGCCAAGTAATCAAAACTCAGATTTTAAAACAAAGATGATTTTATTTCTCTTTTATGAGAACATAAAAATATCAAGAAGTTTGTGTCGCAAGAATAGTAGAGGGGTCTCCTATTTCCAGCTTGCCAAGAATGTGTGGTCGTGGGGCAGCATGTGGTATCTGAAAGTTAATCAGTTTATATTCATGAGCTGAAATACATAAACAAGGAAATATGACCTTCAAAACCACAAAAATCACAAATATTACTTCAGATGTATTAGGATGCTGTAATCAAAGAGATAATCACAAGTGTTGGTGAAGATGTTGAGAAACTGGAGCCCTCAGACTCAGTGGGTAGAGATGGAAAATGGTGCAGTCACTTTGCAGAACAGTTTGGCTGTGTTCAGCGATTCCATTCCTACATACATACCCAAGAGAAGTAAAAACATGTGTTAACATAAAAACATCTACATGGAGGCGCCTGGGTGGCTCAGTCGGTTAAGTTTCTGCCTTCGGCTCAGGTCATGATCCCGGGGTCCTGGGATCAAGCCCCGCATCGGGCTCGCTGCTCAGTGGGGAGTCTGCTTCTCCCTCTCCCTCTGCTGCTCCCCCTGCTTGTGATCTCTCTGTCAAATAAATAAAATTAAAAAAAATCTACATGAAAAATCATAGCAGCATTATTCATAATCAACCAAAAGTAGAAACAACCCTAATCTCCATCAACTGATAAACAGATAAGTAAAATGTGATACATTCATATAATTGAATTTTGTTTGGCAATAAAAAGGAATAAAGCACTGATACAGGCTAAACAGGGGAACTTTGGAAATATTATGTTAGGTGAGAGAGCCAGTCACAGAAGGCTACATGTTATATGATTCCCTGTTCATGAAATGTCTAGAATAAGCAAACCTTTAGAGTCAAAAAGGAGATCAATAGATGCAGAGGGTTGTGGGGGAAGAAAGTGGGGAGACAGACTGCTGGATTGGTATGAACTTTCTTTCTGAAGTGACAAAAATGTCCCCAAATTAGATTACAGTGGTTGTTCTACAAGTGTCTATAAATAGAAAACTTATTTAATTGTACACCTTATTTGGGTGAAATATATAGTATGTGAACAGTAGCATATAGAGCAGCTCAACAAAGCTGCCTAAAAAATTTTATTTTGAGGGCGCCTGGGTGCCTCAGTTGGTTAAGCATCTGCCTTCAGCTCAGGTTATGATTTTGGGGTACTGGGATCGAGCCCCACACCGAGCTCCCTGCTCAGTGGGGAGCCTGCTTCTCCCTCTCCCTCTGCCTGCTGCTCTGCCTGTTTGTGTGCTCTCTCTCTCTGTCAAATAAATAAATAAAATCTTTAAAAAAATTTATTTTTTAAACCAGATTACAGAAAAAAAAATCTTAAAAAGAAAGTAACTTGGAAGTCAACTTAAGGGGCCATGGGTGTAATAATTTGAGTGTCAATATGAATAATAAATGTGATAAAGTGGGATATCCTACATATGTTAGGACCCCATGAATTCATAATGATACTTTACAACTCGTTGATTTGCTTTAGAGACTATTAGGGAGCCACTTATTATTCTAAAAGTAGGGACAGAAAGGGAAACATCAAGCATCTAACCTGTTTTGTTTTGTTTTCTGTTTGAAAACAGCATCTCAGAGTGACCCAATTTACTGATAAAGAAATACTTCTTTTTGTGGATACATCCATCTAGTAAAGGAAGAAGCAACTAGAATTACAATATTAACATTTTACATGTCCTTTACAAAATAATGAATACAAGCAATGGTCATCAGTGGTCACTAATATATTAAAAAGAGATACCACTATTAATTGGGTGCTTCCCAATGGAAGTATGCAATAGTACCTATATATTGTTGTTGCCAAAAGAAATTGAATCTCTGAACAGAGGGATATGTTCAGTGACATGATGGAGAAGAAAAATTGCAAAATCCTGAATGTGGGGATACTATTGGGTAAGCAATCCCAGTTTTATCAAGAAATTAATTGCAAACAGGAATAAAAAGAAAAACTCAATTTAAAGAGAATTAAGGGACATATCAAAATGTACTATGTGGGCCTTGTTTGGATTTTGGTTAGGAAAAACCAACTGTAAATATATATATTTGACTACCAGAAAAATTTCAGCACCGACGGGATATTTTATGGTATTAATTTTTGATGTGATAATGGCATTATGGCTGTGTCTTTAATAAGAATCCTTATCTTTCAGACATACATACTGAGGTATTTATGGATAAAATTATGTCCAGGATTTGCTTTAAAATAAGCTAATAGTGAGGTGAATTCAGTGAGAGTGTAGATAATACAAGAATGATCATGATTTGATAATTATAGGTGGTGAGAAGAACATAGGGGTTCATTACACTGTTCTCTCTGAATACATTTGAAATTTTATATGATAAAAGTTAAAAATACATGCACTTAAAATATTCATGCAAGTGTGCATACAAGCAAAAGATGTACATTAAACACATTAGAAAAATTGCCAGTTGGAACAGGTGAAGAGTTGGAGCAATGCACATGAATGCAGGGAGGGAGTAAAACAAGGAAGGAGTTTGAAAAGACCAGTGATAATTGTGTGGCATGGAATGAGGAATGTGGTTGATCTAATCCATTTTACCTAAGGTCCAAAGTGGGAAATGGAGCAAGAAAATTCAAAGTTACCTCTACATTAATGTCAGTCTTACTTGCATACAAATATATTTTCTTCACTTGGAAAGAAAGTTCCAAGTGGGACCGCCCAGGAATGATGTATTCATTGATGGGTTGCCATGTATGTATCTATGCCCGAGAAAACAAAAGTAACAACACTAACAAACACAGAATGTATGCTCTAACCAACAAATCTGACCACTTCCATATTAAGTAAGCCTTGTTAAAACAATTGCAGTTATTGGGCGCCTGGGTGGCTCAGTTGGTTGGGCGACTGCCTTCGGCTCAGGTCATGATCCCAGGGTCTGGGATCGAGTCCCACATCCGGCTCCCTGCTCAGCGGGAAGCCTGCTTCTCCCTCTCCCACTCCCCCTGCTTGTGTTCCTGCTCTCGCTGTCTCTGTCTCTGTCAAATAAATAAATAAAATCTAAAAAAAAAACAATTGCAGCTACATTAATCAATGTATTTTAGGCTAATAAATTGTTTTGTAGATTCTCAGAAAGATTCATTTAGGCTGTAAGGGTTTTCTAATAAGAAGAACCATTAAGCATGAGTACATCTTCTCCTAAGATAATTCATTGTGGAAAGCCACATTAAACATGATAGAGTCCTGCCAATCGTCTGCGGTAATTCCAATTTTGCATGTGGAGAGGTCACTAAATGTTACCTTCTGGAGCTCATTTTATCATTATGAAGGTATTTTCTAGTCACGCAAAATACCGCAGCCAAGATGATAATGGGAGTTCATTTTAAGCCTACCGTTTGGTCAAGAGCCAAGTGAATTAGTGAGCTCTCCAAGATGTTCCACAGGGCACTTCTCTGAAATCATCATAATTTATGTTTTCTTTCCATCAACCTTCCATAGACCCAGGTAGTGTCAGAAATTATAAACTTAGTTCTGGATAAAAGAATTGTCTCTGACTACTTGTTCTGTGGTTTCCTGGCTTAACTTTCAAAATAAAACTTACTGAGTATTGGGGCACCTGGGTGGCTCAGTCATTAAGCGTCTGCCTTCGGCTCAGGTCATGATCCCAGAGTCCTGGGATCAAGCCCCGCATCGGTCTCCTTGCTCCACAGGAAGCCTGCTTCTCCCTCTCCCACTCCCCCTGCTTGTGTTCCTGCTCTCGCTGTCTCTCTCTCTGTCAAATAAATAAATAAAATATTTTTTAAAAAAACACAACTTACTGAGTATCATTAAAAAAACAAAACAAAACAAAACAGTACACCAGTTTGGTTTTCTGTGGGATGGGCATTGCTGGAGAATTTCCTTTCTTTTTTGTTTGTCATAACATTATAAAGGCGCTGAAGGGCAGAAAAGGTGGGCAGCAAACTAGTTATGGAGAAAAGGCAATTGTAATAAGGTCAATCAAGATAGAATAATTTTATTGGCTCATATAAACAATAATTAATAAATCAGTCAGGTTTCAGCACAGCAGGATTTGCTATCCAGATAATGTCCTCAAGAATCCTTGTCAAATTCTTTCAGCTCTACTTCCCTGAGAGTTTGCTTCAGTATTTCATGGACTCTTTTCCCTCATGGTGGGGAAGATGGCCCCTGTGTGTCTGGGCTTGTACTGTCCTTTCTGCTCAAAATCCCAGGAGAATCCCCCTCCCCCTTCTATCTGTGAACTTAGCTTACCAGATCTAATGTAGTGCTTTGTTGAAAATCGATTTTGATACATACTGTAACTATTATATATGTGACAAGAAAAAAGGAAACCACTCAAGGATAAGGGTCAACAGTATTTTTCCTCCCCTTTCCTCCCAGGAAGCCCCTTTTTTGTCATGGGTTTGACACCTTTGTGAGGCCGACAAAGATAAGGCAAGGCAGACAGGCAGCCTTGGTGAAGAGAGAGAGGATGGTGGGTCTCTTTCTGAGAGAAAAATCATAAGGCTACTTTCTGGAAAAGGGAGTGCATTCTGAACCTATAATTTGACTTACCTTGTATCCTTTTCATAAGAGCATTGCTCCCCGGGCACCTGGGTGGCTCAGTCGTTAAGTGTCTGCCTTCCGCTCAGGTCATGATCCCAGGATCCTGGGATCGAGCCCCGCATCGGGCTCCCTGCTCTGCGGGGAGCCTGCTTCTGCCTCTCCCACTCCCCCTGCTTGTGCTCCTGCTCTCGCTTTGTCTCTCTCTGTCAAATAAATAAATAAAATCTTAAAAAAAAAAAAAAAGAGCATTGCTCCCATTCCTGAGGACCCTGCCCACAAGGCCTAATCACATCCCTAAGGCCCCACCTCCACACCATCACATGGCGGGGGGAAGGGTTTCAACCTAGGAGTTTTGGGAGGGACACAAACATTCAGTCCATAAGGCTGTACTTTTTCTAATTCATTAATTTTTCTGCATGTAAACCGTCAGATGTATGGTTGTAGCAGGGATCAGCAAAATAAAACTGATAAACCAAATTGTCTTGCTGATGATTTTTGAAGAACTAGGACCTTTTCAAATGAATGGTCTTATAATTTGTAAAAGGTTGGGGGGCAAACTGTTTTTGAGACATGAAAATTATATGCAATTCAAATTGCACTGTCCATAAATAAAGTTTTATTGGAACACAGCAACATGCACTTATTCACATATTGCCTGTGGCTGCTTGCATGCTCTAAAAGGGAGTAGTAGTGATGGAGAATGTGTGGTCCTCAAAGTCTCACCTGTTTACTACCTGGTATTTACAGAAAATCTGCTTTCCCCTGGGTTATATACTAGCCCAAAGAAGCTGTTCAAGGAGAAAAACACAACTCAGCTGGGTCATCTGAGGGCCTAAAGACCAGAGGGAAAACATAATTAGAAAACTCTGATGTAAAAGGCAAGTGATTTCAGGGTTTCTCTCTGTGTGTGTATGTGTTTCTATTTGAAAACTGTGATGATCTTTGGCCGATGGACTATGAAGTCAGCAGCATCTGCCAACACTTTCGGGAAGCTAATACTGAAGATTTGAGACTGCCTTGAAAGGTGTCCTTGAATAGTCCCCAAATAGCTGACTTTGAAATGTCCTTGTAGCATTCTCACAGGCCAGTGTTGTTTTGTGCTTGGGCAGTAGACTCATGAAAAGAGTGACTAAGTAAGTTGACAATAATCATATGCTTCTTTCTATGCAGTTTGGGATTGCAGGGGAAGAATTCTGAGGTTGGTGCTATATAGATCACCTGTAATCAATCAATCAATCAATCAATCCCTGTATAATATATATTACATTATAGCTATATCTATATAGATATATATTCTATTATATAACAGATATCTATGTCCATAGAATATATAATATATATGATATAGAGAGAATATATATTATATAATAATTACTATATATTATCAAATATAATAATAGATATTATATATTATATATATTATATAGACCTAGATATCTATTATATAGATATAGATAGATGTAGATATCTAGGTATCTAGACAAGGGCAGTGGAATAAATAGAAAGGAGAAACAGCTCAAAGAACTAACAGCCTGGCTGGAGTTGAGTATGGGAATGTGTGAATGGGAGATATATCTAGAAAAGTAGAAGGTAAACAAATGTAAAAATATTAAAATACCAAAATAAGCAGCTGACATTGAGCAGGCAAGGGGAGATACTGATGACTTTTAAGCATAGGACCTAATTAGCATCATGTTTTAGTAAGCAGATTCGATGAATATATTTTTGAAGCATTTGACTTGCCTTTTGCCTGTGGACGAAAATCAGTCCCTTTATCCAACATGAGCTCAGGAACTAAGATCAGGTGAGTTTAGAAATTGTAAGTTTTTACAGTCTGTTGACTGTCTCTCTCCTGAAACCTAATGTAATGGGTGAACGGTGGGGCAGTATTCCTGAGATAATGCATTTGAAGGCATTTGAAAAACCATAAGGAACAATATAAATATAAGGATTATTACCATCATCATCATGATCATCATGATCATCATTATTATTACTGCATTACAGTCTTCTGTGGAGGAGCCGGCATTCAGCATGTGCCCTCCTTTGGGAGCTTTGAACTTGTTTTGAGTTATGATGTGTATAGATTTGGCAACTCAGAACTTCCAGCCTGGAACTTATTAACCTTACTGATGTAATTGACCTGAAACTATGTTCACAGTTAAAGCAATGAAGTTCCTTGGAAAAAAAACAGTTGGCATTCTGACATGAGGGATGGGCATCGTTAAATTAACCTAGGGAATCTGGGAAGGAGAAAACATTCCTGTGGTTTTCCTTTTGGAACCGATTGTTCTCTCAGTGGGGGACTGAGGAAGAAGTCAAGTACCACCTTGGCCGTGTAGCCTGCAATTCCAGCAGCCAGGACTCTGCAGCTCGCTGAGACAGAGGTGGTTTCTAGCAAAAGGGAATAATATAAACTCCCAACTTCTATTTCATTCTAAAGGTCAGTGGCAAAGATAATAGCTCTTGCCTCTCTTGGGAAAGAGAGAGGTGGATAATGCAACGGTCTTACATGGGAAAAGACACACAACACTACCAGTGGAGAAAAATTCTGCACTTATCAGTCATGAGTTATTAATTATGTGAGATAAAGAAGAGATGGAAAGGGAAAGCTCTTTATTCAATGAAGTGACCATTCTGATGACATCAAAAGTAATTGGAGACCATGGGGACAGTACTTTTCCACTTAACTTTAAAAAGGAAAACCCACCTGTAACTCAACAGCCTAATGGCCTTGTCATTTTACCAGTTTAAATAAAGCATAAAAACCATATCTCATGTCTTTTTACCCTCCTCCATTTATAGTAGAATCATCTTGGATATTTCCTCTATACACCTTTGAAACCTCGTCAGACAGGTGTAATTTTTGCTTCCATCATCAAACATAATTTAGAAAACTCTACAGGAGAAGTAGTATATTCCATGACTCATATTTTTGTTTACTGTGCTCTTTCTTCCTCATATTTCAAGATTCTTTCTTTCATCATTTCCTTTCCAATTCAGTGGCTTCTTTTAGCTTCTCTTTCAGAGTAGAGATGCTGGTGGCAAATTCTCTTACTTATCCTCCTTCTGGAATGTCTTGATTAACTCTTTGTTTCAGAAGGATCCTTGGTTGGGAGAAGGATTCTGTGCTCTTTGTTATTTTCTTTCAGCCATGAGAAAATACCATGCCACTCCTCTGGCCTCCATGACCTTTCATGAGAAATCTATAACCACCGGAGTTGTTTCCATGTATATGTAATGTGTGTGTGTGTGTACAGCATATATATATATAGGTATATATATAGTCTTTAGTTTTCAGAAATTTGATTATGATGTCTTGGTATGGATTTCTTTGAGTTTATCCTATTTGGAGTTAACTCAGCTGTTTGCAACTGTAGGTTTTGGTCTTTTGCCAAACTTAACCATTTTCCAACCATCATTGTTTCAAGTATTTCTTCATCTCTATCTTTTGTGTCTTCTCTGTTTGAGACTCAAATGACATGCATGGTGGATACTTTACTTGGTGCCACAGATCCACAAGCCTCCCCTTCTCCCAGTTTACTCTTTCTGTTGGGCCGATGGGGTAATTTCTGTGGTTCCTTTTTTTAGGTTCAGTGATTTTTATCTGTTCCCTCTACATCCTGATGTTGAGTCCATTCATTGAGTTTTAAAATGTTTTGGTTATTAAATTTTTCAATTCAAAAATTTCTATTGGAGTCCTTTCCATATATATTTCTTTGCTTATATTATCTATTTCTTTGCTGAGACTCTCTATTTTATTTATTTATTTTTTATTGATTTATTTTTTAAGTAGGCTTGACGCCCAACCTAGGGCTTGTACTCATGACCCTGCGATTAAGAGTCACACACTCTACTGACTGAGCCAGCCAGGAGTCCTGAGACTTTCTATTTTATAAAAATGTTTTTAATGTAATTGCTCATTGAAGCATTTTTATGGTGTTGTGATGGCTGCTTTAATATCTTTCTGTGATAATTCTATCATGCTGTCACCTTGATGTTGGCATTTATTGGTTGCCCTTTTTCATTGAGTTTTTCATTCAGTTTCCCTGCCAGCATTAGGCCAGTGATCAAGTCCTTCTTACTTTTCAACCTTTGGACATCATCTCCTGCAGGAAACTTTTCCTGACATCCATGTGCAAGTTTTGGCTAAATGCCCACTCTGGGCTTTCCACCTGCTTTCTTCCCTATCAAAACACTTACCAGACTATATTGCATTTCATACTGATTTACTTGTATCCCTCACTTGACTAAGAGCTGTATGATCTTCAGTATTGTATCCTGTGTCCAGAACTACTCCTAGAACGTATTGGGTGCTCCACAATGGCTTGTTGAGGAACTCTCACTTTGCTTTGTATTTCTGATTTTTGTATCAGACACATTATATATAATCTTGAGAGTGAATAAATACACTTTCAAAGAAAGGCTAGGCTTGGTGAAAGGCAGAGAGTAAGAGACCATAAATATATAGGATTTTTTCTAAATTTATAGAAATTTTCCCCAGTACAATATGAATATATGAGGGTCTTGGGGCATGGGGGGTGTAGTCTTTGTGACAGTACCTACTCTTTCCTAGTATAACCTTGCATGTCCTCCCTCTTGTCCAAAGATTCCACTCCTATGTCTTATATATAGAAGATACTCTATAAATGCTGCTTTAATTGAATTTGATTTGTTTGAATTTTATATCTACCCAGTTATATGCTTTGATGTGCCCTTTGCAAATTTAGCCTGAGTCACTGACAATAAAGGTGATTTAGCCACTGGGCTCAGACAGAATGCATTTTAGGTCAGAACAGGGTAAAATGTACTTGACTTTTTAGTTGCTGCTAGAGACCTTCCATTCTGAAAAACAACCATCCAAACTGGGAGCCTTGGATAGGGCTAGAATTAGGGTGAAGCAAGTGACGCACTCACTCTGGAGCATGAAATGGGAGGTGCACCAAATGCTCAGTGATCAAGATGAGTAATTTTCCATACAGTCATTTCTAAAATCAAAACTCATAAAAAATTCATAATGTGCCAACTATTAATATTTTAAATAGAGACAAGCTGTCGTTGTGCCACACACCTGCCTTGCTGTGTGCTGGGAATAGTCATTTTGGATCAGCCTGCAGTTGATTCCTGGGCCTTTGTGGCCATTGTCTCCCCCGCTCCCCCCAGTGGGTTTATAGGGCTGACAATAGTGCGTGAACAGATTAGGCAATATAGGACTTTATATATAGTTATGCTTTTTTTTTAATTCAAGTAAAATTAACATACAGTGTTATATTAGTTTCAGGTTCTCTACATGACTCAGTGCTCATCATGATAAGTATACTCTTGATCTCCTTCACCTATTTCACCCATCCCTTTATTGTAGAGTTTTTATTAACTTATTTTCACTTAGTTGGAAATATGAGAAGACATCTTGTTAAGTGTATGTAGAGGTGCATATTTTCTTTCGACTCTAAAATTGTTTGGTAGTCACTGTCCTTGGAGATATCCATTAGATATCATGTTATAAGAAGCAAAGGATGGCTGGTTTGCTTGAACCTCAGGGTCCAGTCCAAGTCCTTGAATCTCGGGGTCCAGTCCAAGGACAAGATTCCAGGCTAGGAGGGAGAGGGCACAAGGTATCTACCTGCATGGCCAACTTCATTTGCTGAAGGAGCCCTAAAGTCAAGCAAAGTTGATTGCCTAAAGCAGTCAGTTTTCCTAAAAGCAAAGAGAATGGGAATAAGAATTTTCTTCTGCACATGACTCTCCATCCATACACATCAATGACTGTACATACTCAGTGATTCACTGGGTGAGGGAAAGAGGTGGTTGTTTATATTTTAGAAGTTGCAGTTATTTATAATTGTTCTAAATACTGTATTTAAGATGCAAATAATAGTATATTTGAAGTGTCTCTGTTCACCAATCACTTCCCCCTGTCTCCCACCACATCAAGAGATAACCATTGTCTTGGATTTGTATTTGCTATTAGATTTCTGCTAATGATAAGTAAGTTTCCTCAGCAACATATGAGATTGGTTTCATATTAAATATATATATATTTATACATATAAATATCTATATCTATATATCTCCATGTTTTCTTCAGCAACTTGCTTTTTTTTTTTTCATTTGGCGTTATAAAAGGTGTATCGTTAATACATGTAGCTCAGGCTGATTTATTTTTAGCTTCTGTATAATATTCTATTGTGTGACTACCACTAAATTATTTATCCATTCTCCCATTAATAGGTTTTTAATTTCTGTCCATCTATCCTATTATGCAGATTTGCTTTCTTGGACATTCTTGAACATGTCTCCTTATCCAGGGTGACAACTCAGAAAGGACAAATGCTAAATTGTGAATATGCACAGTATTGGCTTTTCCAGTTATTGCCAAATTGATCTCCAAAGTAGTTGTACCAATTTGCAGTCCCATCAGCATCTGTGCCTATAGATGATATGCAGACTTTTTCAGATTTTTGCCCATGCGATGGATATAAAATAGTATCTCATTTCAGTTTACTTTACTTTTCTCTGGTTACAATGAGCTTAGACATCTTTTATATGTTCAGTATTCATTTATATTTTCTTTTCTGTGAATTTCATATATATATTAGATATCATATATATTAGATCTATGTATGTGTATATATACGTAAAATCAATTTTTCTATTTGATTATTTTTATTTTTCTTACTGAGTAAGAAAGTCTTTTTATTCTGGATACTAATTTGCTAATCACTTGTTTTTCCATGCAAATATATTCTTCTAATCTATTTTCTTTTTTTTTTTTTAAAGATTTTATGTATTTATTTGAGAGAGAGAGAGAATGAGAGACAGAGAGCATGAGAGGAGGAGGGTCAGAGGGAGAAGCAGACTCCCCGCCAAGCAGGGAGCCTGATGCGGGACTCGATCCCGGGACTCCAGGATCATGACCTGAGTCGAAGGCAGTTGCTTAACCAACTGAGCCACCCAGGCTCCCTCTAATCTATTTTCTGTCTCTAGACATTTAAGTATCTTTTAATGAACAATTATATTCTTACTGTAGTCAAATAATGAACATTTATTATAATTACTGTTTTATTATATTTTATGTTAAAAATCATTCTCTGTCCCCAAATCATAAATATCATTTCTTATGTTTCCTTCTAAAGTATTTAAAGATATGTTTTCATACCTTGGTCTTCAATTCCCGTGTGTGTGTGTGTGTGTGTATTCAATTTTATTTATTTTTTAAATGATACCTAATGGTCCAAGTACCATTTGCTGCAACTACAATTCCATCCCAGGTATTAAACTCCAAAATATGCTGTTCTGAGCTCCCTTTTCTATTCCACTAGTGTTTTAGGTCTTCCTGAGCCAGTCCTACACGCACTCTTCATTCCTGTACCCAGACATGTGTTTAGGAAAATCATCATTTCACCTTCTCGGTCTTCTTCTAGATTGTCTAGGTTATTTCAGTGATTTGTTCTTCCCTATAAATCCTATATAACCAGTCTGCCAAATTGCAACAAAAACCCTGTTGGGATTTGTATTGAAATTGCATTATATTTTGATTCATTTGGAAACATCGCTCATCTTTATGTTATAAAGCCTTTATAGCTTGAAGACTATGAATGAGTCTTTTCATCTATAAACAGAGTATCTCTCCATTTATTGAGGCCTTCTACCTAATTTGTCAATAGTTTCTAATATTACCTAAATAACCCTGCACTTTTGTTAGAACTTTTCTTAGCTGTTCATAATTTTGTTGCTGTTTTAAATATTACTTTTGAAAATTTCATTTTTTGGTGTCTCGGATTTTTTTAAATAGAGATCTCATATGCAGCAATCTTGCCAAACTCAAATGTCTTTATATGTTAAAAAATACATCTATGATCCCTGCCCTTTCCTTGTCATTTCCTATGCTCTATTCATAGCAGAATGGTGGAAAACATTGGTTTTGCGAGAAGAATGGGACAGTATATGAGTGGCTGGAAATGCACATTCTGAAATGTGATTGCAGTGCGATACCTGGAAGCAATTATGTAATCTCTCTCAATTTTGGAGATTTTTTTTAGTTATCCCTCTGTACCTCAGAGATATTAAATAATATCTCATTTATTGCATGAGCAGGAAAATAAGCTCATGAGGGTAGAATGCTTGGCACGTGGTAAGTACTTCATAATTGTTAACTACTGTTGTTACTATTATTAAGTTACTGGTTCTTATTTCTAGCAGATGTCTCCACCAAGTTGGGAGTGCAAATGTTTGTGCAGTTTCTTAAACTTGGGGAAGATTAAGTGCCAGCTGGGGCGCCTGGGTGGCTCAGTCATTAAGCATCTGCCTTCGGCTCAGGTCATGATCTCAGGGTCCTGGGATCGAGCCCCATATCGGGCCCCCTGCTCAGTGGGAAGCTTGCTTCCCTCTCCCACTCCCCCTGCTTATGTTCCCTCTCTCGCTGTCTCTCTGTCAAATAAATAAATAAAATCTTAAAAAAAAAGATTAAGTGCCAGCTGAATCTATAACAGGGTTTCTCAGCCTTGGTTATAAAAACCTGGGCTGGATCATTCTTTATGGGGGATTGGTCCTATATGTGGAAAGATATTTAATAGCATCCTCAGCCTGTTTTCATTAGATACCAGTAGCACTCCTGCCCCTGCTTCCTCAGTTCTGGTGGTGACAACCAAAAATATCTCCAGACATTGCCAAATGTCCCTTGGCCGGGAGGGAAGCCATAGGTGCCTTAGCTGGTAAACACTGGTCTATGTAAATTTCCAGTCTTTCTGTGACTGTCTGTCTTTGTCTCTCTCACCCAAGTTACATATAATAAATTTCTCTGTAATTCTCTGTGACCTTCCCCATCCCGTCTTGTCTCTGCATGCCCTTCCCCATCTTGAAGGTCATTGGGTCAGTAATGCCTAGGAGCAGGAAGCCAGAAACTGCAAAGATCTGGCCCCTAAGGGATTGTCTGTCTCTCATGCTTAAAGTCACGTGAATCCTGCAGTCCCTGTGGGCATATCAGCCTCCCTTCCCAGAGCTAGCTGGTGAGTGGTCTGCTTGCCTTTTTTGCACCCCATGCCACACCCTCCTGTGTTTCAAATCAGCAACCTGCTGGGCTTTGTACAAGTAGCAGCCTTTGGTAGAGACGCTAGTCTTTCAAATTATGGAGCCAAGGATCTTTAAAAACAAAAACAAAAAAAAAAACCAAACTTGAACATAGCAAATCAGATTGTACTTCGAGTTGAATAATGAGGAGTCCAAGGAAAGGGTTTCAGAATCCTGAAAGGAGCAATGAAAAATAATGAGTATTGAGAAGAAAGCATTATTCTCAAGGAGGAAACATAAGGGCCAGTCAGCATACTTCAGCATGTTTTTGGGGTGTGCTCAGCCACTTTCAATAGCAAGAACACTGAAGGGCTTTGCCTTGATGGAATGTACGTGCAATAAAGAGGAATGGAGGTTAACAGGGCTCTTGGCTGGCTTGGGTTCCTACTGTGCTTGCTAACTGGCAAGTAATAACTGAGTAATAATTGGTGAGTGTTCACCTCTTAAATGGAGAGACTGGCTGTTACCTCTTCTCCACCTCTGCTGGTCCTCCAGGTGGATCCGGTGCTCCCCTGCGCTTGTTGCTGAGTCAACTTCCCAAGCCTTTTAGCAACACCCCTGCCCCCCTTGGGAAAGTTCACAGTAATTGGCAAGGCTCAGATAAGAAGGACAAGACCTCTTCCCGATGACACTTCTGCTCTTGGTACTACATTGTCCCTTGTTCACATTCCTCTAGCTTTTACCTCTATCCCAACCTTCTTCTTGCCAGATTCTGAGACAGTGAGCACCACTTCTTACTGGAAATTCCTTGGAGGTTGGCACCCCTAGCCACTGCTATTTTGGTGATGCTCTAGAATAATCCATTCTAAGTAAGTTGTTTGCATTTATTCCTGCTACCCTCCCCCTTCCCAGACACACACTCTCGCATGACTTTCCTTCCCACATAATCCAAAATATTCGAACATCAGCTTCCACTGAGATGAACTGTCAGAGAAATGGCACTAGACAGATTAAAGAGGCAAGGAAGACTTTACTCAAAATCAGATGATTGCCTGATTTTTAAAATCTTTTGTTTACCTCAAGGTCATGAAGATAACCTCCTACATTTTATCTGCAGCATTATTTATAATAGAAAATTATACCAGCATGCTAACTATCTAACTGTGAAAAATTGACTTAAAGATGCATACTTGTGGCAGGTAATATAATAGCTAAGCCATTTAAAAGCTTGTAGAATAGTAGGTGATGAAATGAGAACTGTTCATACTATTTCGGTCAGTTGAGAAAAGCAGGTTACGAAATACGTTGTAAATGTGATACTTTTTTTTTGAAAATGCATGCAGAACAAAGACTGAAAGAACGCACACCATTTTTAAAGTAATTATCTTTGAGTAGTGATATTATGGATTATCATTTTCTTTTTGCTGATTTTTATTTTGCAATATTTATACAAGCGTATGTTCCTATTGTAATAAAAACAAGAGAAATCTGCTAAAATGAAGAGACAGAAACACTAAATTTGAAAATAAGTATTTTATCTCATTTCTTGGATTGTTAATGATAAAAGGATGATGTAAATATTAGCTTATTAATACTGTCCAATACATCTATTGTCCTATATCTGTAAATGTTCGTAGACACAAGAGGAGAGTGCAGGACAGTGGAAACAACTTGATATTTTACCTATGAAAGTCAAAGCTTAAAAATCCTTATGTGTTCTAATCAGCAGTAATTGTTGCCTGCTGATACCTGAGTTTTCACCAACTGGCTACAGTCCGATTTGCAATTGCATATTTAATTAGTCTATCAATTTATTCTCATTAGTGAGCCTGTGATATAGTAGTAAATAATTCAGAAGTTTTCTACCAAACACTCAGTCACACTTACTCTTCACCTTGTAACCTGGAAACAGGAGATCTAATGGGTATATGGCTTTCTTGAGTCTTCCTCTCCTTTGGAAAACCATGGGGAATGATGTGATTGACTAGGTAATTCGCACTCTGGTGATATATGGGTTATTTTTCATGCCATTCACAAATTAAGAAAAGAAAAAAGTCTTTGTAAATCTGTTGACTAAGAATCCTGTCACTTCAAAAATGTCCTCAATTTTAACTTTATTTGAATCTCTTAAGAGAGAGCCTTGCTTTAAGTTAGATTCTTTGGTTTTCATTTCCTGAGTCTTTAGTTTCTTTTAGAAATCAACTCAAAAAGAATAAAACCATCAACCCTGAGCCTTCCTCAAATAGGATGATTGAGAGAATGCTACAACAATTAGCAGTGCCAACTTGCTAATGTTCTTGCATTCACTCAACAAATCTTAACCGCACCAGATGTTTTTCTCTCTGTGGGAGTGTGATGGTTAATTCTGTGTGTCAACCTGACTGGTCTAGGAGATGCACAGACAGCTGGCAAAATGTTGTTTCTGGGTGTATCTTGGAGGATGTTTCTTTTTTTTTTTTTTTAATTTTTTTATTCTTATGTTAATCCCCATACATTACATCATTGGTTTTAGATGTAGTGTTCCATGATTCATTGTTTGTGCATAACACCCAGTGCTCCATGCAGAACGTGCCCTCTTTAATACTCATCACCAGGCTAACCCATCCTCCCACCCCCCTCCCCTCTAGAACCCTAGAAAAGTCTGTTTTTCAGCGTCCATCGTCTCTCATGGTTCGTCTCCCCCTCCGATTTCCCCCCCTTCATTCTTCCCCTCCTGCTACCTTCTTCTTCTTCTTTTTTTTTTTCGTAACATATATTGCATTATTTGTTTCAGAGATACAGATCTGAGATTCAACAATTCACAATTGTTGTGAATTGCACAATTCACAGCACTTACCAGAGCACATACCCTCCCCAGTGTGTATCACCCAGTCACCCCATCCCTCCCACCCCACCCCCCACTCCAGCCACCCTCAATTTGTTTCCTGCAATTAAGAATTTGGAGGATGTTTCTGAAAGAGACTGACATTTGATTTGGTAGGTGAATAAAGAGATCGACCTCACCAATATGGATATGCTCATCCAATCTGTTGGGGGCCCAAACAGAACAAAAAGGCAAAGGGAGAGCAAATTCTTTCTTCTTGAGTTGGGATGTGCATCTTCTCCTGTCCTTGGACATCAGAGCTCCTGGTTCTAGGGCCTTTGTATCCTGAGACGTAGACCATTGGCTCCCCTATTTTCATGCATTTGGACTCAGACTGTCTTACAGATGTCAAATTGTGGGACTTCTCAGCCTCCATAACCACAGGAGTCAATTCCTATAATAAATCTCCTTTTTATACCTTTATCTATATTTATATATCTATACATCCATATCTATCTATCTATCATTTATCTATCTACCTATCCATTCATCCATCCATCCATCCATATAATCTCCTTTTTATACCTTTATCTATATTTATATATCTATACAACCATATCTATCTATCTATCTATCTATCTATCATCTATCTATCTACCTACCCATTCATTCATCCATCCATCCATCCATCCATCCATCCATCCATCCATCCATCCTTTGGATTCTGTTTCTCTGGAGAACTCTGAGTAATGCAAGGGTTAGACTAGTGAATAAGGTAAATGGAATCCTGCCCTCAAGAAACATGCATTCTACTTAGGGAGGCAGATGGCAAACAAGAAAACTAAAAATAATTTCAGATAAAGGCTCTGAAAAAACAAAGCAGAAGAGTGTGATGTTGAGAAGGAATATAATATCGCAGAGCAGTGGTTTTCAAAGTGCCTCAAAAATTTGACACTTTCCTGCTTTGCCAGGAATGGCAGAGAGAGGAATCTCAGCCCCCACTCTCAACAATTATGCTGAATGTCCTTGTGCAGGGCACAATCAACACAACTATATGTGGTGGTCTGAGCTACATGAAAAAAATGAGTAACTTTTTAAAAAAAATTTTACTTATTTATTTTAGAGAGCAAGAGAGTGCACATGCACGAATGTGCATGAGCAGTGAGGGGGAAAGAGAATCCAAGAAGACACACAGAGCCCAACTCCGGGCTCGATCTCGCAACCCTGAGATCATGACCTGAGCTGAAACCAAGAGTCTGACGCTCAACTGACTGCACCACCCAGCTGCCCCAGAAATGAGTAATTTTTATCTTTATTTCCTGTACTGGGCAGGGTCCTGCAGTCATGGCCAATTTCATGGGTGTGTTACCTGTGCAGTTGCTCAGGACCTGCGTTGAGAAGGGAGCAAGACTAGTTTAATGCTGTGCTCTTGACATCTTGGTATGCCTAATAATTTTATCTTTGAACTTCCTAAGGGAAGTCCGATAGGACCATGGAGACTGCTTGAGCAGAGAGATACATGCAATGTAACTGCCCAGTGTTCCTTGACATCCCATTTGTAAACATTCTCAGTGCCCCATGAGCACAGGATTCTGGTGGACACACAATGCATGGAAGTTCAACAAGACTCAAAGCAAGTACATGGTAAATGTGTTGCATCTATGACTGATTAGGCGGGAGCACCAACAACCCCAAGAGGATACATTTTCCTCTTGAACCAGAACTTGCTTTGAACTCTGGAAGGAGATAGTGGTGGTGTGGTGTCCTCAGAAATACCAGTGGCCCAGGAGCTCTGTCACATCCTTTCTTGCCCATGTTACTTTCCTGAACTAGACAACAATTTACACTGGTTATGATCGTGTGGAAAGAGAGGGCAAGATGGGGGAGCCAGGGTTCTTTTCCTTTCCGCCCTTCCTTGCCCATCCGTGAGCTTAAGGCACCGGGTGTTGGTGGAGTGCCCATGAGATAAAGAGCACTGAGTTTGTTTTATGCAGTGTTCTCACTGTCCTAGTAAGAACAAAACATATACGTGTATAAACTATGAAATACCAATTGTGTAATTTTGGTGAACCTGTGCATGAGTTAAATGCTAAACTCTTTGCAGACAGAATCAACACTGTGTGACATAAAAAGAAATGTTAAAATTCATACTAATAGTTTAAAATTTTATTTTATTGATTTATTTTTACTTAGAATGATGTTAAATAGCAAATTAAAAAAAAAAAAATCCACTATGGCAAGTCAAGACAGACCATGAAAGAAAAAGAAAAGTCTTACATTTTACTAACTCTAGCAGCACTTCCTTTTTGGCTTTATGAGTAAGAGGCACTGCATTTTCATTTTGCACTAGGATCTGCAAATGATGAGCTCTTCCTGTCTGTGGGAAACTCAGTGAGTTCAAGAGACTGTAATGAAGAAATGATTGACACTGGGCAGTGAGAAATTGGGAAAGACATATCCTGACCTTTTCCCTCTCCTGCCCTCTGATCTTCTAGGCCCTCCCTTTGGCAAACCCAACTGGAAGCCAGCCAGCTAGGGAGCCTGGGGGATGCAGCCCATGGGATGAGGTTCTCAGGGCCAGAAGACAGATCAGAGAAGGGCAGAGGAAGGATCGGGGTGGTGGCAAGATGAGAATAACCTTAGTATAATAAAAAGTAAATATTTGGTCTTCGCTTCCAGTTCCCGGCACAGAGCTCCTAAAACCCTTGGAATCTCCTTAGTGATAAGAATATATTTTATATCGCCTGGCAGGGGCCTCTGGATAGCATTGGGTTGGGGGCTAGCCACCAGAAGAAACTAGGCATGATTAGAGAGCTGTAACTTTCAGCCCCACCTGCTCCTGACCTCCAGGGAAGGGAGAAGAGCTAGAGATTGAGGTAATCGCCAATAGCCAGTAGCCAATGATTTAATTAATGAAACCACAAAATCCCCTAAATGACTGGGTTTGGAGAGCTTCTTAGTTGGTGAACACATCAAGGTGCTGGGAGGGTGATGTTCCCAGGGAGGACCTGGAAACTTTGTGCCTGTCCCTCTCACTTTGTGTGCATCTCTACTGCATTTGTCCCTGAGATACGGCCTTAGTAATAAGCTGCTAAACATAAGGAAAGTCTTTCCTTGAGTTCCATGAATCATTCTAGGGAAGTATTGCACCTGACGGTGAGGTCATGGGAACCCACAGATTTGAAGTTGGCTAAGCAGAAATGTGGGTATCCAGGGCACCCCGTCTGCAACTGCTGTCTGAGGTGGGGACAGTCTTGTGGTTGAGCCCTTTACCTATGGGGTCTTCACTCACTCCTGACAGTGTCAGAATTGAACTGTTGGATATCTAGTTGGTGTTGGGAAAAAAATATGCACACTTGGTGCTAGGAGTGTAGTCTGAAAATATCACAGTAACCAGCACGCTGCCCTACAAATGGTGATAATGAATCCTGAGCTCTATACTAAGCATTTTTATGCCTTTCTCTTCAATTTCTCATAGTAGGATGAAATGGCCAAATTTTTAGTAAGCCCGCCAGGAAACCACAACTGAGGAGGTTTAACTCAGAGTTTCCAGGAACAACTAGTAAGTGTCAGATGCAGGATTCATACCTGCATTAGGTTCCTCTGGCTGCTGTAACAAATTACCACAAATTTAGCAGCTTAGAGCAATACAAATTTATTATCTTACAGTTCTGGAGATTGGGACAGAAAGGGCCTTACTGGGCTAAACTCAAGGTGTCAGCAGGGAGGCATTCCTTCTGGAGGCAGAGGAGAGAACCTGTTTCCACTGCCTTTTTCAGCCACTCGCATTCCTCAGCTTATGTTCCCTTTCTCCATCTTTAAATCCAGTAGGGTAGCAACTTCCATTCTCTCTTGCTCTCTCTTGCTTACTCTTTCTCTCTCTCTCTGACTTTGACACTCCTGTCTCCCTCTTATAAGAACCCTTGTGATTACATTGGACCCACTTAGATGATACAGGATAGTCCTCTCATCTCAAGATCTAGTCATATCTGTAAAGCCTTTTTTGCCACATAGAGGAACACTTCATAGGTTTCAGGGCTCAGGATGTGGATATTTTGGGGGAGCTGTTATTGTGTCTACCATAACACAATGGGAGGTCTCCCATCCTCCAATCCTGTATGCTAGCAATGGAAAATCAGTGACATCTTGAATTTCAGAGCACAGCATATTTTTATAAGCCCACACTGTTTTTAAAACATTTGACTTAATTGCCAAGATTCAACTCAATAGTTTTCAAAGAAAATCTGCATTTGTAACTTCTCTTCAAGTTGTGAAGCCATGATTTTGGAAAAGTAAGAATAGGTCATATTGGCTATCCCTGGTACATGGGTTGTGGGCTGACCAGTTACTACAATCTCATAGTTTCCTGTTATGTTCTCAATATGGAGGCCACATGTCCGTTATCATTCATCATCCTACTTCTGGCCACTGGGGGCATTTGAGCTTGCAGTCCCAATCTTCATCCCTCTTTATGTCTGTCTGTCTTCCTTCCTTCCTTAATTCCTTTCCTCCTTCCTTACTTTCTTTTTTTCTTTCAGATTTTTTTATTATTTATTTATTTGAGAGAGAAAGAGCACACAAGTCGGGGGAGGAGGGGCAGAGGGAGAGGGAGAAGCAGATTCCCCACTGAGCAGGGAGGCTGATGAGGGATTCAATCTCAGGACCTTGAGATCATGACCTGAGCTGAAGGGAGCCGCTTATCCAACTGAGCCACTCAGGTGCCCCCATGCTTTTCTTTCTTACTCATACACATCCAGTGGAGTTTTAAAAGATGAGCAAATTTAGCACATATGTCCAAAGACGAAGCTTCAATTTTTAAAATCTCGGTATTGCCAAATTATGTAAGCCTTACTCTGTCTCATTTGGGCATGGGTCAGCAAATATAAAAGCAGGCAAAAACCTGCACATAGTGACTTCCAGGGCATGGCTGTGATTTAGTTTGAAAGGCCTTTTGAAAATCAACCATCTCGGTGCTCAGTGGAATGCAATGGAGCTTGTTAAAATAAGCCTTTTTCAAGTTATTGAATGTTTGCCAAGAATACACCCTGTTCTGAAAATTCTAAGAAGCCTCCTTAAGGTTTTAGAAGAGAATTCTACAGGCCTCTGCTAAAGTTCCAGATATTCTGTTTGTAGTAAGGATATGGGGGGCGGGGGCTGAAGGTGAATTCGGACTTTGTATTTTCTATGCAACAATGCATCTGGACATTGCCACGCTAGATTTAATAACCTTTAGCTCCTGCACTTTCTTGGACATACAGCTAATTTACAGGCAAGTAGCCCTCACATTGCTTCCACCTCTTCATCAGAAATGCTGGTGCCATCCTAAATTATGTGGTCCATGACATACCAGAGGCATGGCAATTCAGGGTAACATACTGCTGCGGTTCTACAATGTGGACCTTACGGTGATTATTAATGAAAAGCTGTGCTCTGTGTCAAATTAATGTGCCATGGAGTTATGCGTTGGCTCAAAAGCAAAGCCAGATAACTAATCTCTGCCTCCTGTTTATTAGCAGAATGCTGAGCTCATTATTGCCCTTGTAAATTGGCACTATGCTCTGAAATGCCTGTTGAGCCTTGATCAAGAATAAGGAGCATCCTCCTTCATTGGTAGGTTGTTTTTCCCTTTTCCACCAAGTTCAACCCGGAGATGGGGAAAAAAAAAAAAAAAGCCAAATTATATTGTTGACCAGTCCAAATTAAGTCCTGTACCAAAAATTGAAAGTAGCACTTAGAGAGGAGCATGAGCTTTGTATCTAGGACCAGTTTAGTCTCTTCTTTGCATTCATCTATTACATAATCTACATAATAGTCCATGATATATGGAGCATGTGGCCCCATGATCTCAGCTTATGGTACATAGTAGATTCTCAGTAAATGCTCAGCAAATGTTCCATCTGATGTCAGCCACTGTGGAGGCTCTTTTTTCCTTCGTTCTTGCTAGCCCTCCTTCCCCTGTATTTGAGAAACTTCACCTGCACTTCCTTCCTCTTCCTGGTCATGGTGGTAGGCATGTCATACAAATTAGGCTGATAATAGTATCTCATTCTTATAGACATAGTGACAGAACCAGGAGTCTGCACACGACCCAAGCAAAACCAATCAAAGCGCTTCCTAGAAATGGTTTGAAGATGAGAAAAGACCCATTTCCCCTTTTTTGAGTGTGCACTTGATAACAGCTAGAGCTGGGGACCAGAGTGAGACAAGCAAGGTGCCATAGGGTACAGGATTTAAGGACGCACTTACTCTCGGGATCTTGCAAGTGCAGAGTTGATACTTGAAAGTGAGAACCTCCCTGAATCATACACTGCCCCTGTCTCCCTGGCCTCAGCCTGGCCCAGGACACGAGAAGATGTGATCCTAGAAGTACCAGCACCCATTCCTTCAGCCACACAAAGAAATCCATTTCATTTGGAGAGGATGAAATCAATAAGCAGAGTCAGCCTGCCCCTAACGTTTATAGGGTTCAAGGCAAAGGTACAAATGAAATACACCTAACATATGTTTAAAGATTTATACTTTAGTAACAAAACTATAGCAATAGCCCAACTAACATTTGTGCCCAGTGACCATCAGCCATGTCCAAGGTCTTCCCCTCAGGACCTAGAGGCCAGAGGGGCTGAACCCCTCTCTCCTGACCTTCTAACCCTGCATGTCTGGGTGATAGCAGGCTCTGGAAGATGAGTCACCCTCTCACCAGACTCACCAAGGCCCAATCACTGAGGGACCATCCTCCTTAGCTCATTTTCCTGGCTTAGACATAAGTTCAGCCCAACTTTACCTATGTCAAAGAAAAGGCAACTATGGCAGGAGGGGGATTTTATCTTCATGTGAGATTAGAAGCAGAAAAGTTCCCTGGGTCAGGAAAATGGCCACATAGACTGTTGGAGTTTTCAAAATACCCTTTTAAACCAACTTCTGCATGAAATGAACTCAAAAAACAAGGAAAATAAAGCTCTGGCAAATGTGAAACCCCCTCAACCTCTCCACCATTCATGCAGTTTTAAAATGTCATACTCAAAACAACCCAAGGACAAAGGCCTTGTTTCTACACAAGCAAAAGCATCACACATGTCAGCCCATCACCTGCCCAAACCTGTCCATAACTCTGCTGGAATTACACGGGTGATCCAGGCAAAAATGTATTTAATTATCCAGATTAAAATCTGAGGATCATGACTTTTATTTGCATGTAGAAATAGCTCTTCAGAGGGTGTTTGACATCAGTTTTCTGTTTTCAATTTCTTCCCTTCTCCCTCGAAATAATCTTATTCCAATATTTATCAATCAAACACTTTACCATGGATAAAGTGTTAACCAAAGCTCTAGCAGGATATATTATGGGATTTCGAGATCTTATCCTAAAACAAACTTCATCTCAACAGATGAGCTCCTGCATGATTTGATAATACGCTCCCTCCCTCACCGTAGAAGAATCCGAAGGCAAATGCAAACAGAGATAAAAATGAAGAGTCATTTAAGGCAGAGAAATGCCAAATGACCAGCTTCAGTTTCGGGTAGATTGAGTTTCCTGGTGTTCACGAAAAAGACTCTTTTCACCATAGTGATGTTGCCTGAATCCATTAAATGTCTTCTAATTGAGGGACCTTTATATTCCATCTGTATCCTATTATGTATCTGTAAGAAGGTTTCTCAACCTCAGCACTGCTGACATTTTGGGAAGGATAATTCTTAGGCCCACAGAGGGCTGTCCTGTGCATTGTAAGATGCTTAGGTACCAGTGGTACCCCGCTTCCATGGGATGACCACCGAATATATCTCCAGGAGAGGCCAAGTGTCCCCCGAGGGTAAAATCGCTCCTGGTTGAGAAACATGGTTTTAGGGGACATTGGAAGATGCTCGTCCAGCCAAACCTCAGTTTCTTTGTGAGGAATTGTCTTGGGTCCTCAAGATAATTCATGTGATTGTTCTTCCATTACAGAAGCTGGAGGGATCCTTGAAGGATCAATGAGCTAGAACTTTGATTCATGGCCTCAGCAGGGCCCAGGGAAGGTCAGTGATCTAACCTTAGCAGTTAGGTTCTTTGCTAGAGTCTTGATTGGAGAAATGCAATTAGTGAAGAAATGGTTGAGTTTAGTCATTCTGGTAGCAATTCCCCAGCTGAGACCACTGAGTGATTACCATTCTTGATACCTGGTTCCTGTCTACTCCACATCTGGTCTGATGGCCTTCTCCCCCAACCTGCAACCTCATCTTATTCTTTAAATAAATTAGCCAGAGTTACAGTCCACCACTTGCAACCAAAGACCTTCACTAAAACAGATTCTTTATAGTCATTTCCTTATTGAATCTTTTTAAAACAATTAAGCAGTAAAAAAAAAAAGGAAAAAAATAGAAAATTCAAGAATTAAAAATATTTTAAACAATTTAACCGACCAAATAAATGATTCTTATACTCAAACAATTAAAAATCAAGCAACATTTATTATACATCATGTGCCAGTGTTCTGTGTGCTTATGATATAAACTTTATTTCTTTTCATAAATAAATTTGCTCTTTGATTTAGTTATTTCAAACAAACAAGCAAAAGTATTACAACATGACAGTAATGACAGTAACTCTTTACTTGAAGGATACTCAAACATTTAGTAGCAAACCCCAAATTTCAAAATCCCTTACTCAATCTTAATATATTATTAGTATATATTTGTATTAGTATATATTTTTGTCTTCTATATCATGCTTTATGTAAGTATAAAGTTTAACTTTATACTGAACTTTTAACTCTTTTAACTCTGAGAACACTAAGCCCTTTTGAGGATGACAAAACTTTTTAATTTTAAATAAGACATTTTTAAGTATTGGAGACTTCAATCTTCCTCAGCATCCCAATTATGTCTGTCTTGAAATTCTCCATTTATTCACCCAATAAATTAACTTCTTCCTGTAAATCGTTGATCATATGTGCCAGTTATCAATTTATTACCTCTCAGTCCCAAATCCAGCCTTCAGCACCTGCCCTCCAATCATGGCATTGGACCCTGTGCACAGTTCTCCTTTGCCAGCAGACACAATGTTGAGCTTTGCTAGGAGAGGCACCTGGAGAAGAAAGCAGTTTCTCTTCATCATTCCGGTGTGCTCTCTCAGGAAGCTCCTGCAAAGCGCGTGGCTTCTAGAGTGGCCAGCTCCCGTGGCACAAACAGCTTCAGCAGCAGGTGGCTTCCCTAGCTCTGCTTCCTGCAGCATTTGAAATCAGGCAACCAGCAGCATGTGACACCTCCCTGAACACAGCCCCACTCTAGCACCCTCTCACGTGACTTTCCAGAAAATGCTGACGTGACACCATCCCATGGACAGCTCAGTCGGACACCCCAGAGAGATTTTCTAGAGTCCTGCTGGTGCAGTTCCTCAGCAGACTTCTCCACTATCTGTGAACCATGACCCAATTCTCTTAGACAAGGTTTGAAATCACAGCCTGTGGGAAAGGGACCTCTTCTTCGGGCACTCTGTTTCAGCCCAGGAGGTGGGTGATGCTTTATCTGCTATTCCTGTATTCTTTAGAACCTCTTTACCCTCGCTAGCTAATCCCCTGTTACTTTAACACCATGATGAAGTTTAAGTCCTTTATATAAAACTTTTCATTTTGAAATTGCTGGGTGGTTTCTCTGCTGACTGGATCCTGATGTATCATTTTTTCTTTTTAAAAAAAAATTTTTTTTTTTATTTATTCATTTGAGAAAGAGAGAGAGAGAGAACCAGCGAGAGCACGAACAGGAGGGAGGGGCAAAGGGAGAAGCAGACTCTCCGCTGAACAGGGAGCCAGACCTGGGACTTGATCCCAGGATCCTGGGATCATGACCTGAGCCAAAGGCAGACGCTTAACTGACTGAGCCACCCAGGCGCCCTGATTTTTTCTTATTTTATTACTAACGTCCTTGTCTGATAATTCCAACATGTCCATCATACATGAATATTTTTCTGTTGATTTTTAAAAAATTTTGGGATGGCCAATGTCTAGTAACTTTTGATCATATTGTGGATATTGTGGGTAATACTTGGTAGAGATTCTAGATCCTCTTTCTTCTGAGGAATGATGACTTTTGTTCCAGAAGATACTTAAATTATAGGAAGATATCCTTGATGTTGTGGAGGCTTGGTTTGTAATTCTGTTATTGTGGGACTATTTTATTTATTTATTCATTCATTTTTATTGAATAAATTTGATATATAACATGTAAATTTAAGTTGTGCAACATGTTAATTTAATACACTTTTATATTGCGATATGATTGCTGTCATAGTGGATATTTAGCACTTCTATCATATTAAGTCATTATACTTTCTTTTTAGCGGTTGGGATAAGTAGGTTTTAGTCTCTTAGCAAGTTTGATGATTGTACTATAATATTGTTTTCTATATTAGGACTATTTTATTTTGATACTTAGTCCTGGGACATGGTTCTTACTCTTAAGGCATGGTTATTTTGAATAGAAAGCCAGGATGTTTATTAAGCCCCTCTAGTTTGGCAAGGCTTGAACTACGAACTCTATCTCCCCAGCACTGGGCAACAGGTAACATCTGCTAAATTGACATTACAGCTGTTTTCTCTTAGCTTCCTTGGAGTTCCACTCCACAGATGGACATTTTAGAAGTCAAAAAATGATTTGAGGTTAAGGGTGGTTTTGTGAGAAATGGGGACTTCCTCCCTGTGCCTCAATCCTTTCTGGGATTCCCTCCCCCCCCCAATTTCTAGCCACATTGGCATCCCCAAACTCTTGTCTCCTCATTTTCTGATTTTTAGCCTGCATTTATAGAATGGACTAGAGTTTCACAGGGTAAAAGGCATATAAATGTGGATCTAACCCTGTAGAATCCCTTCTTTCAAGGTTTTATCTTCTGTTTATACCTACCTGTTGTTGCTCTCCTGTGTTATTTCCATCATCTATTGCTGTGTATGAACACACCCCTGATCTTCGTGGCTTCTAACACAAATTGTTCATTTAGCTCTTCTTTCTTTGTGTTGGCTGGATGGTTTTTATCTGAGCTGACTTGGCTTATTTGTGTTGGGCTCCCTTTTGTACCTGTGACCAGACAGAGGGCTAACTCGTGCCTCAGTGGTCCAGGATGGCCTCACTCCTATCTGGCTGGTGGGAGGCTGTCAAAAGTGGCAAATGAGCCATATGTCTTTCATCCACCAGCCTAACTTGGGTTTCTTCTTAGTCATGGGTTTTCAAAATAGCAAAGGGGTCAGTCTCAATGAACAAGTGACATATTGGCCATGTTTCATTGGCCAAAGCAAGTGCCATGGCCAATCCAGGTTCAAGGGCTTGAGAAATAAATCCCATCTCTTGATAAGAGGGGCTACCACATCGCATCGTGAGAGAATGGATGCAACAGGGGAAGAATTGTAGCCTCTTATACAAGCTATCACAAGTTCCTTCAAGCTATTTATAGTTTGGAGTTATTTTGGAAGATTGGTCTAATATATACTCCTCCACTATTTCCAAATTTGTACTTGTTGCATGTTTAAGTGAATGTGGACACCGTATGCCATTCACCTTATGTGATCTGTTATGAATTTGCTTACACACTTTATGTGGTCTTGTATAAGCTATTAAACTAAGGGAGAGTGTAGCACTAAAACAATCCTGATTATGCCTACTATATGGAGGACACCTTCCATACAAGAGATTTTTCTTGACAACTAAGTCCGATTTAAAACTCCCACAATGTAAGACAAGCTTTAATGTGTGATTCTTAATAAAAGGTAGTTTAGAGAGATTAGAATTATTTCCAATTTTGCATAAGGTCAGAATTTTTGGATAATTGAATAATTCAGTTTCTGCTAAAATGTAACCACAATATATATTCAAAGATACAGCAAAAGTAGCTTTATTCCCAGGGCTGCATAAAATAAATTAATCTGACAATATGAGTTAGCACATTTTGGGGTTGTAGTGTTATCGCTTGGTATATAATACTTGATGGAGCAGAACAATTTATTATAGTTTTTAAAATAATTTAATCATATTTTAATAAAATTCAAATAAAACATTTTCACAGTCCTTGAAATACCTCTACCAAAAGGAACATAGTTTTAAATATTCTATTTCATATGTGGCTTCTGTCACAAGATCGTAGATGTCTTGAGAACAGAATCCCTATCTTATTATTGTGTCCTACACTCCTAGAAAGTAAGGATCCTCAATATTTTCTTTAACTGAGGTTTAATCAAATAATAAATCATTAACAATTTGACTAGAGGCAAAAAAAGTTTTGGCCTTGAATGGTGATTAATTTTACAGTAAGCTCTGTAAGTTAGGCACCATAAATAGTATCACTTGTTAATTTATTTAATAAACATTATTGAGCCCATATTATGTACCTAGGTGTTATGAGAAGTCTAATTGTTACCAATAGGAATACTGAATAGATTTTGTAAGCGTGCAGCTCACAGTATTGAAGTGGTAAGAAATATAATCATAAAATCCCTGTTAGCACATGCACTGTGGTTGAGATTCAATTTAGAAACACCCACACTGTTCCTATGTTTCTCCTTTACTCTCATTCTATTGCCACACTCAAAACACTTCCAATACTGATGTATGGCGTTTTTCCTCACACCAAGCAATCCTGTGATACCAGCTGGGTGTCCTACAATTTAACTCAATTCTGACATTATCTACCTGGAAATAGCGTCAGATCCCACAGGTTACGGGGCTCAGTCCCAAGAGACTGCTCTCTATTTCAGATGCTGATTCCAAGTGTAGATTTCCAGGTTACCACAGCTTCTGTCCAACTTACTACGAATCACGGTTCCCCTGACACTCTTTGGGTTTGATTAATTTGCTAGAGCAGCTTACAGAGCTCACAGAAGCACTTACGGTTTCCAGTTTATTAAAGAATATGATAAAAGATACAGATAGCCAGATGAAGAGATACATAGGGTGAAGTCTGGGAAGGCCCCAAGTCCAGGAGCTTCTGTCCTTATGGAATTGGGGTGTGTCACCCTCCTAGTATGTGGATGTGTTCACCAACCTGGAAGCTATCCAGACCCCACACTATTGGGATTTTTATGGAGGCTTCCTCATGTAGGCATGATCAATTATTAACTCCATTTCTAGTTCCTTTCCCCTCTGTGAAGAGTAGGGAGTGGGGCTGAAAATTCTAAGATTCTAATCATGGGTTGGTCTTTCCAGAGACCAGCCCCCATCCAGGAGCCATCCAGAATCACCTTATGAGAACAAAAGATGCTCCTAGTGCTCTTATCACTTAGAAAATTATAAAGGTTTTAGGAGCCTGATGGCAAGAACTGGGGAGAGAGACCAATATATATATTTTCTATTATCTCACAAATGGAAAATGGTGCAGCCACCCTAGAAAACAGTTTGGCAGTTTCTTAAAATGTTGACTATTTTAAGACAAGTATCAACCCAAGAGAAATGAAAACATATGTCTACACAAAGACCATATGAGAAATTGTATGACAATGTCAGTTAGCAGCATTTTTCATAATAGCCAAAAGGTGGAAACAACCCAGATGTCCGTCAACTGGTGAATGGATAAGCAAAATGTGATATGTCCTTATAGGAAAAAGCATTCATCAATTAAAAGGAACAAAATATGGATACAGTCTACAGCCTGAGTACATGGATAAATACATACATGAATCAACCTCTAGAACATGATGCTAAGTTAAAGAAAACAAACACAAAAGACCACATGTTGCATAATCCCATTTATATGAAAAGTCCAGTCAAAGGCCAATCTGCAGAGATAGAAAGCAGATTAGCAGTTGCTTGGGGCTGGGGTCCGGAACGGTGATTGCAAATGAGCATGAACTTTATTTTTGGGGTCATGGAAATATCCCCTAATTAGATTGTGGTAATGGTTGCATAATCCTGTAAATCTTTTAACAACTACTAAGTTGCACACTCAAAATGAGAAAATTTTACGGTTTGTAAATTATACCTTGATAATGCTGTTTTTTTAACCATCATTAATAGGAGGTACTATATTTTGGTTCAGAGAAGGCATACTGGAATAGTTGACCTGAGGTACATGTAAAGGGTGATAAAAATTGGCTATTTGAAATTTCTTTGGAGATTGATAGCCTGAGAAAAGGTTACCACAGAGATGAAAAACAGCATGATATATGTTGAGTGTTGTTTGGTATTAGTGTGTAGGATCTACAGTAATTTCTGTTTCAGTAAAATAGTAATGAGAGATAAGGATAGAGATGTTGAACGTAGCTAGAACAAAGAGGGCCTTGGTGATTGATTGCATGCGGGAAAGAACTGTGAGGGGAGAATCATGGAAGAATTCTAAGATTTGGGCTCAATGAGTGGGTAAATGATGATTCTAACAGCTGAAATGGAGAATCCAGGAGGGACTATTTAAGGGAAAAGATAATAGATCAGGTACGTATGCCCATCCTGGTGGCAGTATTTTAGCAGGCCATTGGGAATATCAGAAGAGACTGGATATAGGCCTGTATTTGAGCATCATTAAGATGGCAACTGAAACTATGTGAATAGATTATTTAGCCAGAGTAAACATGTAGATTGGAAAGAACTGTAGGTAAAGAATGGAATCTCAGTGACCATGAGGAACTAGAAACAGAAAATCATTTTGTTTGGTGCTTTTCAGGCTAGAGTTTCCAATGGACTGACTGAGCTGGACTCTGGTCTTCCTAACACACTTTTACCAGAACTATTCAACTTTTTATCTATTTTTGCAAGGTATTAAAGATGGCCAGCAGGAATGGTGGAGAAATATTCAAAACCATCTTTATGGTCTGTTTGGGTTACCTGCTAGTTGGATAAGGTAACATCTGAGAACAGACAAACTACTTACAATGTTTTAAATACTGTTAATTGACAAAACAATTTGCTAGTGAACTGAAAGTGACATATTTCTGTCTTTCCTATCTCAAAGAAATTATCCATATTATTCACTAATTCAACTATGATAAAGGATCAAAATATTATTTTAATAACAATTTGAAATTGTCCAGTGATGGGCAGGGATTCCAAAGAAAGTCAATCAAAGGCAACATCATTTTCCCCCTCTCTTGTGGTTGGTCTTTATTGCTAATCCACTGGGTCATTTTTTTTTTTTTAATAGAAATTGTCTTAAAGGTTCCTAGAATTGTAAGAAGTCATCCCAATTCAGTTTCCTCAATTTAATCAGCAGAATGTTTGCACCAATGTCTGCTCCCTGATAGAGGAATTCCTATATGTGGCTTTGGATTTGTGACTTTTACAGAATGTTGCAGGTGGAAGGAAACTTCGAATTAATCTTTATTTACTCCACACTGATGTGGAATGACCTTAAACATGGACCAAATGTGCCCTTAACCATGTTTTGTTGGGCTTGTTTGCCCAACATTTCACTGTAATTTTAGTTTAATTTAGTTAGGTTAAATTTCTTTAAAAGGAAGATTTATCATAAGAACCTGGATTTTTCAGCTATTCTTATACAAAATTTGGAAGAGTATTCGGGCACATTCTCACATGTTAGCAATCAGCTAAGACTAAGCAGTGGCTGCCATCTTTCAATGAGGCATATGCTTTCTAGTTGCCAAAGTCAGATTCCCAGTTAATGCTGGCCAGTTTATTAAATTACTTTTTTTTAAACCAAAAAAAAAAAAAAATTTCAGTGTTACTCAACCGTGATTTCTCACCAACCATAATTTATTTGTAGTTATTACTGGGTTAGTCTGCAGATACACACGAAGACTGTTTTTAAATGTGATTTTCAACATTTTCTGTTGAGCATGCTATCTGAGCATACATTTGCCCAACCAGTTCCATGCCAGAGGAAACTAATTTGTGTTGTCACTTGTATGATAATTATTGCATTTACAAGACAGTTTGAGACTCAATCTGGTACTATTTTCTTTTTAGTGTACAGAAATCGCATAATTTACTATTCATTATATATAGCTGTTATAGGAAGTATGTGAACATTTTGGGATAAAAATTTTTTAAAATACAGCAACTCGACTTGTCTATTAAGGCGATTCAGACTTGAAAAGCTCTAAGCATTCATGCCAACATCTGTCTAATCCAGGAAGTGAGTCTGGTCTGGTGATGGTGGCAAGAGCTTGAATTTGAGCACTCTACTGTGGGATTCTGGACAGCTTCCTGTTTGAATTATTGCTCTGAGTGATGTAGAACTTGGCTGAGATAAAGCACTGTTGGGACTAAGACTGAAAACAGATGTTGTGACATCTTACCTCTTTAATTTTTAGAGTCTATTATTTGCCTGGGTTGGTAAAACTGGTGTTGGTAAATTGAGACTATTTATCTAGAATTTAAGTCACAAATCTGTTCAGTGATTCATATAGGAAAAATTCCCAGAGACTTGCGATGTAGTCTGGGACAGCTGGATGTAGAAATGTCAACAGCTGTTCAAAACGCTGGAGCTTCATACAGCATAAGACAGAACAGAGCCCAAGATCATCACTGCAGGTGAAAGCTAAATAGTTGGCATGAAAGAGGTAATATGAATTATCTGGAAATTATCCAGCATGATGGACAGCTAGTCTTCTTTCTTTGAAGGCATCTTTTCCTTCTTTTTTTTTTTCTTCTGAGAAATAATACTTTTTTTTTTTTTAGAATAATCATGCCATTATAAGTAGAATGCTAAAGTAGAGACCTATTGAAAGTTGAGTCATTGATCCATGGGTCAATACCAGCTGGAATAGCAGCTCAGAAACCCAGTATTAATAAAGGTTCAAAAGGAAATCCAGGGTCCAGAAATATAAGATCCAAATAGATGAAGGGTAGCAAGTCCAGAGGAGCACATTTACTCATGCCTTTGGCCATGGCAGGCATTGCCAATCAATTGGACACTCTGCTATTGAGCCTAGATATGGCGTACTTCTCCATCCCATCCTTCAGATAGCCGCAAGCCTTAGCTCAGAGGCTGAAGCCTACTTACCATCCTACTTACCAGTTCAAGAGATCTAGTTCACTTTTCCAAAAAGATCAGAGTGGAATGCATGTAAGGGCTACAGCCAAGTCAGGGTGTTATGTATTACTTTAGCACCAGCCAAGGGTGGGCAGAGGTTCTTCTTCAACTCTGCTGAGGGTGGAGCCCCTAGATGAAAAGGAAGAGAACATATTCTTATAACTCAGTTTTTCTGAACAATGGTTGCTGTCAAGTTCAGTAAAATGGTTCATTTTACTGAAGGGGATTCTTTTGGATTTAAATTATCCCACTGACTTACATTACTTGGAAAGGTATCTATTTTCTATTTGTGTCGAATTATATGAACATAGGTGAATCTCATTTATTATTTCAATAAAAGGTACTTTTGTGTGTTCTGGGAATCTAAGAATATGTTGTTCTTCATAAAACCTCATTACCTATGGGGAAGATGTGTTACATTCTGGATGGGATGTTCTGTTCCAGGCAGGTCCTAGAGCAAACATTACTGCAGATTATTTATGGACAAGGTTACATTTTGTTCCTTCTGTCATTCACCAGTATGCTTGTGACTCTCTGAGCATTCCCCCTTTTGTCATCATATTCATTTGTTCTTTCATGAATTTTAACATTACCCATTTATATTCAGGCTTCTGTTTGAATATAACCAACTAATTCTGGATCTTGTCAGATCTGCCTCCGTATTTCTGCTGTAGCCATTTATGAATCTTTCGTTGCTGGGTTATCGCTTTAAAGATATCCATCAGCAGCATAAGACATTTTTGTTTAATATGACCTGATCCTCTTCAAGGGCTTTTCTTACATTTATTCATCTTTGGGGAAGAGTAGTATAGAAAATGGCCAAGAGCATCATGCATGAATAAGTTATGTTGTTAAAATCTTAGTGTAGGGCCATGAATGTAACTTATGCTCCCATTAGACTTTAGAGAAAGGTTGTATCTTGAACATGGTTTTTGCAACATTTTCTTCTAAAGTATCCTATGATTTGTATATAAGTGAACATCGCTTCATATTATGCTGAGCCAACAGCATTTTCTTTAGTTTTATTTTTTTAGTAAAATGCCATGTCCCTTAAACATTTGTAAAAGAAAAATGAAAATATGATAGGTAGACAGGCTAATGCAGTATTATTTAAAATGTAATCATTAGGGGCGCCTGGGTGGCTCAGTTGGTTAAGCGACTGCCTTCGGCTCAGGTCATGATCCCGGAGTCCCGGGATCGAGTCCCGCATCGGGCTCCCTGCTCGGCAGGGAGTCTGCTTCTCCCTCTGACCCTCCCCCCTCTCATGCTCTCTCTCTATCTCATTCTCTCTCTCAAATAAACAAAATATTTAAAAAAAAATAAAATGTAATCATTAATAATAATGATCAATATTAATGCAAGTATTCTTCTTTTTTTTTTTTCTTTAACATTGGGTGAAGTTTGGAGATCTGGGTTGCAACTTTACCACGTAATGCAAGCCTTCCATTCTTTCTCTTTTGCTGACAAATCCCAAATTAAAGTCTTGAAAATTCATTTCCACGTGCTCTCTTTTGTCATCAAAATCAGAATATTTGAGGTTGGGATTCAGACTCCCGTGTTTTTAAAACTTCCTAGGTGATTCCAAAGTGCACCTAAATTGCTCTTAGCACCTCTGGGGCTCTAGATTGTATAAAAAGTTATGGTAAGGAAAGGATTATTAGGATAGTAAGTTTCCTTATGGCCTGGAGAGACTCTGTTGGTTTACTCAACAAACATCCATTCTCAATCCTTTCTCTCCTGTAAGCATCCCAGTTAGACCCAGACACCTTCTTAGTAGCAGGATATGGGTTTTGAATTGGTGCTGGTCCAGAGACAGTATGTGGCATGGGTTAGGACTGTAGGAAAGTGGCTAAGACAGTTTGAAGTTCTGACAGTGGGTCCCGCTAAAAGATCATGGTGGCTTCGCTCAAGGCAACTGCAGTGGAGATGGGGAGAACAGATGTGCTTGAGAGATATTTAAGAGTTTTACTTGACAGGAATTGATGACAGATTATAAATCAAGTTGGGGGCATAAGGAGGTGTCAGGACTCCAATTTCTGACTGTAGCAACTTGAGGGGTGAAGGTTTACTAAGATCTAAATTGTGGACCCTGTCAGAAATGGGGTGATTGAGATAAGCAAGGAAGTTCAGAATTAAAGGGGGTACAATGTCCAGGATGGGATTCTAAAGATGGGCAGGAAGAGGGGCTAGCAAAGTCAATGGGGTAACGAGGAGAAAAACCAAGAATGTTCAGTATCACAGAAACAGAGTAAAACAGTATTTTAAAGTGATCAGTGTGGGGCACCTAGGTGGCTCAGTTGGTTAAGCAACTGCCTTCGGCTCAGGTCATGATCCTGGAGTCCCAGGATTGAGTCCCGCATCGGGCTCCCTGCTCAGCGGGGAGTCTGCTTTCTCCCTCTGAACCTCCTCCCTCTCATGCTCTCTCTCTCTCTATATCTCATTCTCTCTCTCAAATAAATAAATAAATAAAATCTTAAAAAAATAAAAATAAAGTGATCAGTGAGGTCAAGCAAAATAAGGACTGAAATGGGCCAGTGAGTTTAATAGCTTGGGAGACTCACAAGATCAGACGAGTTGGAGATTATTATACCAAACCTTGATATGTTTATGAATTCATGTGTAAACATAATGTGAATATTAGCTGCTTCCCCTCAAATCATAAACTCACTGAAGATAAGGATATTTTATTTATTTTGTATCAATAACACCCACCTCATCTCTTGCCTCAAACCTATGGTTAGCAAATATTTGGAGGCATAATAAATGAACACACCATGACACATGATTAGAAGACTTTGCATTTTTTTTCAGAACTTTTTTTTTTAATTTTATTTTATTATGTTATGTTAGTCACCATACAATACATCATTAGTTTTTGATGTGGTGATCTTTAAGAATTATTTTTCGTTCTGACACTATGAACCCAATTTTAATCCATACCTTTAAAATTCCAATTGGGGAAAGTCTATCCTAGGCCATAAGATTTTCCTGATTTCACAATTATAGTCCCCAGAATTTGGGAATTTATAATTCCAGATAGAGGAAAATTTGAAAATATGAGTTCCTGTTTTACTGGCCTCATCTGGAAATGATGACTTCCAGTTTGCTTATTACCAGTTTACAAACTGATGTGTTTACTTTAAAGTGTGCTTTGCTTTGATGGAGACAAACTCTGTGTTATCAGCTGATCTCATCAGCTTTCTATTCTTTTATGTAAATGTTATCAGAATAGAAAATATAAAGATGTTATCCAACATCTAAATATAATACCGTATACTTGGTAATTTTGTTATTTCAGGGCATTTTATTATGTTCCTAGTTTCTGGACATTAGATATGATAAAAAATTAAGTATAATAATATTTTCATTATGAAAATATCTATTATAGCATTGGTGGAAAATACATAACAGTATAAAAAATAAAGATACTTGTTTTGTTCTTTATATTTTGGTACAGATGCTTTTAGTATTTTTCAAAACATTTATGTCATAAAGAATTCTATTGGGCTTCACAAACTGTTTCCTAAATTCATTGAACTCATTTTTTTCTTGGTCATTATGTTGAGACCATTTTCTAAACCAAGTGATCTTCTATGAAACACAACACACACACACACACACACAAACACACACATACTTCCACTGCATGGGTGAACCCAAATTCATTTAAAGAACTTCTAATAGTTAGACATTTAGGTAATTTCCAATTTTTAAATATTATAAACAACATTTCAGGGCATGTCTTTAAGGCTAAATCTTTGCATAAAGCTTTGGTTTTTATCTCAGAATACACTTCTAGAATTGAAACTGCAAAAATAAAATGTAGACATATATAAGTTACGGATAAGTAATGCAAAATTTGCAGGCATTAAAAATGTTGCACTCATACATATTGAATATAGAAAAAAATGGGAAAAGAGTAAAATAAGAATTGCTTTTAATGCTGCTTACCTGAGATGGAACTTATTGTTTAATCTCACAGATTATGTTTATTAAATATGCTCAGTTCTCATCCTATCTGCATTTTCTGGTAGTTAATGTATCATTTTTGACATAGGCTATAACACATAACTTATAGCGTACAATATGTTATATAATATATGATATAGAATATGTGATATGTGATATAGATATATAATATATAATGACCTCACTAAACGTTTGTCATTTTCTTTACTGAGATCTTGCACATTGATCCCTGTTCATTTTTATTTTTAAGTGAGATTTCATGTTTCCTTCTTTATCATGGTAGGTGGGTCATTTCCTTTATCCTAGGTAAATATTGCTACTACATAGGTGAGCTTTTAATTCCAAATATTTCATTTGTAACAGACCAACTTACTAAAATCCCTTAAAACTTTCCATTTTTTTTCAGATAATTTTTGTGAATTATCTAGACAAAATAATTTTCCTTTCTTAATAGATAGGGTAATTTACTTCATCATCTCTGAAATTTTATCTTTATTTTTCCTTCTGTCCTACCTTCCCTCAATTCATCCTTCCTGCCTCCCTTCCTTCCTTTCTTTCTTCCCTTCTTATTTTTGTCTTTTTCTTTGGCTAAAACCTGATGAAAAATGTAGTAGTGCTGATTATGATTATGCCTGTTTTATCCATTATTTCTAAGGGGTTATGCCTGATGCATTTTCATTATGTGCTAGGTGAGATTGACTATGAGATTTTAAGATTTTTTTTTATAGTTTAACCATAGTCTTTGTGGCACATCTGGCATTAATGTGCTAATGTTTAATTTATAATTTTGTTCTAATTTGGTTCTAGGTTTTTAAGTGAGCTAGGACTATGAGTTTTTGTGTCTAGGTGGCAGTGGTCCACATGTGTGCATGCATGTGCATACTATTTCAGATTTGACAATACAGAACTACTAGCCTTCCTAGCTGAATTGGAAAATTTGTAATTTTCATCTGGGCTTTCAAAAAGTTTAAATAACCTGGAACTCATCCTTTCTTAGAGAGTGTGAGTAAACAGCTAACACTATGAGCCTTGTCCAAGCACCATAATCTCTTGCCTAGACCGACTTGATGTCCCAGGTCCTATCCTGAAGTCCCCCTTGGTATATTGTTTATCAAGCAGCTAGAATGGACCTTATATTTGTCAGAACATGTCCCTTCTCTGCTGAGAACTCTCCAGAGCTTCCTGTGTTCTACCCAAGGCTGTAACCCTGCCTTGCTGACCCTTCTCTGCTCCTGTCCCATCCCACTCACTCTCTCCAGCCCCTTGAGGTTCTCTTTGTTGTTTCTGTAATAAAACAGAATTCATCCCAGATTACCACCCCGCGTCTTACTTTGCTTTCTTCAGGCATTCTTCTATGGTCTCTTATCAGAATCACTTTCCTGGCCCACTGTGTACCTCACCCCCCACCGCAATTTTCCTTAAGCTAACACATCTAGGATTTAATTATATGCCAATCACTCTTCTAAAGATTTTCCACATTAACTCACTTAATCCTCACGACAACACTGTGGGGTAAAAAACATTCATCCCATTTTGCAGATGAGAAAGATGAGGCATGAATGTTTGAGGTAAATTACCATGTTCACAACAGCTGCTAGGTAGGGTAGTGGGGATCACAGCCAGATAGGCAGACGCCCACAAGGCCACTCATTCTTTCCACAACTCTCACTGCTTGCCCCGATTTGTTCCCATGACCTACTTCACCACAACCTGACATTCAAGATATATTCAGTGGTTGTCCAATTAGATTGGGGATTTGCTCCCAGCTGGATTCCTGCTCTATTCTTGGGCCCTACAGCGACATTTGGCATTCACAGGCTCCCAATAATACATATATTTTTTTTTTACTTTTTTTTTACTTTTATTTTATTATGTTATGTTAGTCAACATTCATTACATCATTAGTTTTTGATGTAGTGTTCCACGATTCATTGTTTGCGTATAACACCCAGTGCTCCATGCAGAATGTGCCCTCTTTGATACCCCTCACCAGGCTAACCCATCCCCCTATTCCCCTTCCCTCTAGAACCCTCAGTTTGTTTCTCAGAGTCCATAGTCTCTCATGGTTCATCTCCCCCTCCGATTCCCCCCCCTTCATTTTTCCCTTCCTACTATCTTCTTCTTCTTCTTTTTTTTTTTTTTAACATATAATGAATGATTTGTTTCAGAGGTACAGGTCTGTGATTCATCAGTCTTACACAATTCATAGCACTCACCATAGCACATACCCTCCCCAATGTCTATCACCCAGCCACCCCATCCCTCCCACCCCCCACCACTCCAGCAACCCTCAGTTTGTTTCCTGGGATTAACAATAAATTCAATAAAAGAATTAGGAAAATAAGCTGAGTGTAGAGTTTGGTTTGTTTTTGTTTTTTTTGCAGGAGTGAGTCTCTGGTAACATTTTTTTTATGTTATGTTAATCACCATACATTACACATCATTAGTTTTTGATGTAGTGTTCCATAATTCATTGTTTGCGTCTAACACCCAGTGGTCCATGCAGAACATGCCCTCTTTAATACCCCTCACCAGGCTAACCCATCCCCCTATTCCCCTTCCCTCTAGAACCCTCAGTTTGTTTCTCAGAGTCCATAGGCTCTCATGGTTTGTCTCCCTCTCCGATTTCCCCCCCTTCATTTTTCCCTTCCTACTATCTTCTTCTTTTTTTAACACATAATGTATGATTTGTTTCAGAGGTACAGGTCTGTGATTCATCAGTCTTACACAATTCACAGCGCTCACCATAGCACATACCCTCCCCATGTCTATCACCCAGCCACCCCATCCCTCCCACCTCCACCACTCCAGCAACCCTCAGTTTGTTTCCTGAGATTAATAATAAATTCAATAAAAGAGTTAGGAAAATAAGCTGAGTGTAGAGGTTTTTTTTTTTTTTTTTTTTGCAGGAGTGAGTCTTTGGTAACTTTTAAAAGCTTTCAGTATAGTTCTTGTTCTATTAGGTTGTGTACATCCTGAGTCATTGGTCATTTTTTTTTCCTCTAGAAAATTAGTTTTCTAGATGCCTCCCCCACCAACTGTATACATAGAAGGCTACAACTTTAAATATTCTCTATTCATATGAAAAACAATTTCCCTTTTTAGCCTTAATATTGTGCTTTGTGATTTACCTCTTGTTTTTACTCAGTCTAGTAAGGCTGAGTAAAATTATGAGTTAGTAAGGGTTAAAAAAAAAAAAAGAACCGGTTCCTACATATAATCAACAGACCCACTGCGTTTTCTGATTTCTATTTTTGCTAAAACTCTGTTTCTTGATTCATTTTTTTCCTTTCTTTCATTAATTTCCATCATCATTATTTTTCACTTTATCTCACTTATTGTCATTTTTCCTTACATAATGATGGAACTACTTGATGCTGAATTTGCCTCTCATTGCAGGTTGGGGCATACCCTATAATTCTGGTGTTTCGTTCTTTTATTTCCCAAATAGCCTCCGACTGCAATTTTAATTACTTCCTTTACTCAGTAGTGAATTAAGCATTTTTTTGTTTTCCCAAAGGCTGATAAAGTTTAGATATTTAATCTTTTTATATTAGCTGCTATGTTTGTTGAATGATAATCACATAGTATGGCTACCACAATTTATACTTGTGGGGAAATTGCTGAGGCTTTTGCTTGGGCTAGAGAAATGGCATCATTCTTCCTACCTTTTTTAAGGAAATGTGAAAAGAATGCATATTGTTGTTTTCTTCGGGTTCACACATCAATATATATATTTTTTAATCTGATGATATTCATTGTATGGTTTATTTCTTATACTCTACATCCATTATGATGCTCATTATGAAACAAATTATTATTACCAATAATAAATGTAATGAAAGCTTTGGAATATTGGATACTAACTGTGGAAGATACTGTATGTATTATCTTACTCATTTTTTCTTCAACCCAGTGAGTGTTACTATTTTGATTGATGAATAAATTTGAGGCTTGGAGAGGTTAATTAACTTCCTCAAGATTACATGGCTGGTAAAGAGAAAAGCAAGATTCAAACTCAGATCTGGCTGAATTCAAAGTCTACCTATAATTTTAATCATTGTCATATACTGAGAACATAATCCATCTGGTTTAGTATATATGGGATAGGTTGATAATTAGTGGATGCTAGTGTACTCCTAAAAAAAGAACTACACATTTTAGAAGCAATTAATATATTTACTTAAAGCAATATGAATATTTTCCCCATCACATGAATTATTTTATGCATTATATTAAAAAATAATGTAATACTCCATTTTATTGATGTTTCACAATTTAACCACTCCCTTATAATTTATTCATGCTAAACATTTCCAGGTATTTTTGTTATTATTCACAGCCATTTGATGACAGGTTTGTCCTCAGCTATGATTATTCCCATGTGATGAAATATTAGAAGTGGAAAAGCAGGATCAAAATTGATGTACATTATAAAGGCCTTTGATCTATATTTTTAAATTTCTCTCCTAAACTGCTATGAGACCTGTATTCTTGCACTTTGCTCATTATTCTAATATTAAAGGATTTTCAATAATTTTATACGTAAAGAGTTACCTTTCTTTCATAAATTAAAATGTTTCCTGCCTTTAATAGCCCACTGATAATCAGAGTTGAATGGGCAGTCATTTTCCCATTTATGCAATTTTCTGTGTACTGTCCACAGTAAAGATTTTGTGAAATTTATACAAATAGGTTCAGCAGATGTGGGGTTAATATTATCCCTGGGTATTTCACTTGTGTTAGCATGTTTAAAGGAAAGTTTTCTGGGTTTTTTCCCCTCATCAGCCATTCCTGGTAATAATATAATATATATCAGAATATATATTATGATAAATATTATAATATAATATATTAATATAGAGATTATTGTTATTTCATATTCATTTTTGAGCCCTGCAAAATTATTGATGCTCCTATTTTTAAAATGATTTTTCAGTTGACGCTCCCTTGTATTTTTATTTTTATGTAGACTAATAGTATCTTCTGTAAATAATAATAATTTTGTCTCATCTTGGCAATAATTTTGCTTCTTAAATTTTTTTGGTGTTGTTTTATGATTGCATTGGCTAGGATTTCAGAACATTATTAAATTAGAATGGTGATAACAGAAATTGGATGCTTATACCTTAGTCGGAATGGCTCTGTGTTTTACATCTGTACAATTGGCTCTTGGTTCCACGTGGATTTTCTTTTTCAGAAATAATTTTTAAATTCCTAGTTTACTAGTATAATTTATTATTAGAGATGATGTTAAATGTGTTATGAAATGCTCTTATTTATATAAAGATTGTGGATTATATATTATGACTTTCTAATGTGATAAAATAGATTCATAGATTTCATATTTATAAACTATGCTTGTAGCCATGATTAACCTAACTTGACAAGTTAGAGAGAGAGAGAGAAAGAGAGAGAGAGAGATGATGTTTATTTAATTTTTCTTCTGTTGTGCTGATTCTGTAAACTAATTACTCAGAAATATTTTTTGTAGTTATAAAAAGAGATAGTACTTTGGTGTATGTGTATATGTATACATGTGTTTGTATGTGTGTGATTTTTTTCAGATTTTGCTCTAAAATGTGTACTATGAAATATGTGATAGGGACCATTCTCTCTATAGGATTCTTTTTTCTTTTTCTGGGATGATGTAAAAAAATAGGGATCTGCTGTCCTTTTATTTAAAATGATTCATCCTGTAAGTACATCTATACTGGGCATGATAAAATAAACCCAATAGGTTAGGATAGAAAGCCATAAAACATAACCACACATATGTGAAACTTTATTATTACACAGCCTCCATTGCAGGTCCCTGTAGGAATGATGAGCTATTTCATAAATTATGCCAGGTCAATTCTATATAGAAACATAAAATTGAATCTCAGGCTCACACTAGACATAAAAATCAATTTCAGAGGGATTTATGCTTTAAATATGAAAGATAATACATTAATTTTTAAAAGAAAGCTTAGAAGAATATCTTATAACATTGGAATAGGGAATTTTAAATTATAAATATGACAAAAATGAGAAACCATAAAGAAAAATATTAACATGCTGAATTATATTAAAAATGGATTTTTACAAAAAAAAATATTATGAGGCTGAAAAGACAAACCACATAATGGGAGAAAATATTTTCAAGATCTATAACCAAGTGTAGCATCCAGAAAATATAAACAGCATCTACAAATCAATAATAAAAAGCAAACTCATTCTGCTGAAGGTGTTAGAAAAGTAAACGGGCATGGTGAGTAAAAGCAGTAATATATTCTCAAAATCATTGGTAGTCGTGTATGCAAATCAAAACCACAACAAGATACCATCTTACACATATTATATTGGCAAAAATTAAAGAGTCAGATGATACCAAGTGGTGATTTCTTTCCTCGGGGGTGCAAACTGCCATAACTGCTTTGAAAAGGAAGGTGGCATTACCCAGTGAAGTTAAAGATATGCACACGTACATTTCAAAATTTCAACTCCTAGGAATATACTCGGAGAACCTCTTGCCTATGTTCCTGAGAAGACACATGAAAGTATATTTCGAGTAGCATTTTCTATAATAGCGAAAAATTTGGAAACAGCCCCAGTGTCCATCAGTAGCAGAATGAACAAATAGAATGGGTAGATACATTTTTAATATTTAGACCGTGGAACACTATGGAAGAATGTCAATGAGTGAATATGGAATGAGACTCAAAAACTTTGTTTATCTATGGAAACGAGTGGAATTCACAGAATTCTTGGACTATGATTTCATTTATATAAAAGTCAAAGCTATGCAATACAATATATTGCTAGAGGTATGTTGTGAACGTGTTAATACTATTTTTAAAAAGGCAAAGGAAGGATTTTCAAGGGAAATGATATGTAAGAATCAGGACAGACATTTCCTCTGAGAACTAGCATTGATGAAGGAATGTACAGGGACTTTCAAATAATTTTTCTAGTTCTTAAGCTTATTCATGGATATGTGGTGCTAATTTTATTTTTCTTTAAAACTTTCATATATAGGTACTTTTCTGTAGAATATATATAAATATATGTATATGTATATATATATATGAGAGCAATTAAAATATGCAAATGTGGTATCTTTCACGAGCTTAGTTATATGTAACTTTAGTTCCTTCTATGCTTTTTGATTTGTTTCCTTCACCTTTTTGAGTCAAATAACATGTTTATATTCTTTCTAGAAAGTTCCTATTCTTAGATTTTAAAATATTCACTATATATAGCTTCTTTTAACAGTTACTTAGTTGGACATTAAATCATATTTTCTTTGAATGTAGCTTTGCATATAATCTTTAGACATTACTATGTACTAATTGTGTCATCATGATTATTTTCTTTCTTTTCTTTTTTTTAAAGATTTTATTTATTGTGGTGCGTGGGTGGCTCAGTCGATTAAGTGTCTGCCTTTGGCTCAGCTCATGATCCCAGGGTCCTGGTCGAGTCCCGCATCGGGCTCCCTGCTCGGTGGAGAGCCTGCTTCTCCCTCTCCCTCTGCTGTCCCTCCCCCATCCCTGCTTGTTCTCTCTCTCTCTGTCAAATGAATAAATAAAATCTTTAAAAATAAATAAAATAAAAATAAAGATTTTATTTATTCATTTGAGAGAGAGAGAGCATGAGTGGGGAGGAGGGGCAGAGGGAGAAGGAGAGGGAGAAGCAAACTCCCCTCTGAGCAGGGAGCCCCACGTGGGGTTCCATCTGAGGACCCTCAGATCATGACCTGAGCCTAAGGCAGCTGCTTGACTGACTGAGCCACCCAGGTGCCTCTCAATTATTTTCTTAATCAGCCTTTATGGTACTTTCACTTTTCTTTCAGACCTTGGAATTGTTTTCATCCTCACAAGTTTTTCAGTTGTTTTAATTCATTGTCCTTTTGCTTTTCCTTTCTTTTCTTTTTTCTTTTTTTTTTTTTCTTTTTTTTAAGTAGGCTCCATGCCCAACACGGGGCCTGAACTCACGACCCTGAGATCAAGACCTGAGAGGAGATCAAGAGAGTTGGAGGCTCAACTGACTGAGCCACCCAGGCACCCTTGTTTTGCTTTTCATTCACAGATTGTTTGCAACGTGTTAAGAGAATTTAGAAATATTCTTTTCTTGCCATGTAGGATATGGTTTTTCTCAAAAATATTTTCAATTGTTAAATATAAAAAAAATCCAGAAAAGCACACAAAGCCAATGTGATTATGATGAGAGTACCCTTATACCTGCCATCTATATCAGGGGTCAGCTTTACTAGTGACCCTTTCAATCTATAGATCCCCTTCTTCAGCTCATATAACCCCTGTCTTACGTTTTGTTTGTTGAAGAAAGAAGGTCATTTCTCCTATAGTTTCCCACACTGTGGATTTTGTTGATTGCATTACTGTGATACAGTTTAATATTTTTCTTTGTTGATTCTATCATCTATTGTCTGTTTGTCTATCTATGTATTTCTGGCAAAAATACTTTACAGCTATGTGTATTCTTCATTAAGAGGCAGAAAACCTTGTGGCTCCTGGGTGGCTCAGTTGGTTGGGCTACCAACTCTTGGTTTCAGCTCAGATCATGATCCTGGGGTCATGAGATCCTGCCCCACAACGGCTTTCATGCTCAGCCCGGAGTCGGCTTGGGTCTCTCTCTCCCTCTCTCATCGCTCCTCCGTCCACTCTCCCTCACTCACTCTCTCAAATAAATAAATAAATCTTAAAAAAAAAAAAGAGACAGATAATTTTCACACCCACTGAACTGCTATTTTTGAAAAAACATCAACAACAAAAGTTGATGAGGATGTGGGGCATCCCGAACTCTCACACATCATTTGCAGAGATGTAAAACAGTGCAATTCCTTTGAGAAAAGTTCTGCCAGCTTCTAATAAAATTAAGCATACATTTCCCTGGGGTCCAGCCATGACACTCTTAGGAGCTTACCCAAGACTGAAAAGAAAACATATGTTCACAAAAGGACTTGTGCAGGAATATTTACAGAAGCTTGATGCCTAATAGCCCAAACCTGGAAATATCCCAGGTGATCGTTGATGGAAGAAAGAATAAGCACACTTTGCAATATTTATACAAATGAATACTCTTCAGCAATTACAGAACCGATCTGGTGATACACACAATAGGATGGTGAGGTCTAATATTATGCTCAGATCAAGGAATCTTATAAAGCAGTCATTTTGTGTAATTTCTGTTTATATGAACTTCTTTTACGTTTTCCCTTTTTAATTCATGTTTCCTGTTTCTGTTTCCAAATGCTTTCTGTTTCTTTTTTGGGTTTCTCTTTCTATTTTTCCTAGGGATTTGAAACAACTCAATTTCTTTTCTAACAGTCTCCTCCTTTCAATATAAAACAACATAAAATCGTCAAGATTAAACCATCATCTGTTAGCTCTTTTGAAAGATAAAATACTTAAGATATTTTTATTATCTATTGTCACCACAATATTATCATAGTTTTCTTTAAATATTTTTCTTTTAATTAATATTTTAATATTTCGGGGAATTTTAAACCTTGTGAACAATAACTGAGGCAGTCTGTCTTTCATGATTTACTTTGTTGTTGCATGTCTTCCACTTTAAAAATTTTTATTTCTTTATCTCTGGCTAAAATAATTATTTGGGAGGTTTTTTGTTTTTTGATTTTTTCAGGAAGGACCCTAAATGTAATACTAAATGTAATACTTTCTGAGAACTTACACATCAGAAAATACATCTCAATTGCATTTGCAAATTGAACTTGTGAGCTTAAAATTCTGGTGTCAAAATACTCAAAGACCCTTGGGTATTGCTTTTAACATGTGAGAATGTAGGATATGTCAATCTCTCTCTCTCCCTCCCTCTCTCTCTCTCTCTTTCCCCACCTCCCTCCCACCCTCAGCCTCCCTGTCCCTCTTTTCTTTTATCGCTGGCTTTTTTTTTCTTTAATAAGATCCTTGGCATTTTTTTCCCCTTATCTTAAAATTTCAAAAATGTTTTCAATACATGTCTGTGTATTGATGGCTTCTTAAAACTGTTACTTCCTTCTTAAAGGTAATTGGAATATGTCAGAAAACCAGAGACAACGTCCGGAATGAAAACAGAGCATTCAGAGCCATTAAAATAAGGATGATGTTCAGTTCATGGAACTTAATGAGATCAAATAGAAACAAGAGACGTGGGAAGAGGTTTGGGAGGAAGACCGAAAACCCCCCAACTCCACAGGTGGGTGGGAGAGGAGCAGAGAGCAATGAACACTGAGATGAGTCAGGTAGGAGGAAAACAGGAGAGGTGGTTGTCACAGAAGCTGAAAGAGAAGTCACGAAAGGAAAAAAATCCACTCCTTTATGGGCTTGCTCGTGTCATCGCTAAGAGAGTAACTGATTAAAGAGAAAAGGAAAGAAACAGACCCCATATGCATTTTTAGGCTTATGTGTCATTTTAAATCTTGTTACTGGATGTTCAGTACATACAAGTGTATACAGAGTAACAAAATGAGCACCACTTTCTCCATCACCTGTTTGTGTTTATGAAATTCCTTTGCACCCACTTGTATATTTCTCCTGTATCTAACTCACCTAATGCTATGGATCTTTCCAAAGAGATAATCATCAGCTTCTTTATTATAATGATAACCTCTGTTTAATTAGCTCAACCTCTTTTCTCTATTAATTTACATTCTTTTTTCCTTTCAGTAATTTAAGACTCTGTTTTTGTTTAAGTTTTTTTCTCTACTGCATCCCATAAGTTTTAATTTTTTGTTGTTGCTTTTGTAATATCCTCTATAGGCTTGAAAAAATAATGTATTCTGTTTAATTGTTGGGTCCAGGGTTCAATATATGGCTACAGATCCCATTTAGTCTATCGGTTTATTTTTGAAGCTCTGTTTTATTTTGCTTTATATTTTCTGAAGCTATGTTTTTAGAGACATAATTTTCAACTCCTTTTATGTTCTTGGCAAATTGAACATTTTTATTATAGTATACTGGTACAGTTTATCTTAATGTTTTTTGCCTGAAGGTCTACTTCATTTTGTGTATTGTCACCAAATTGTTTGGCTAATATTTATTATTTATACAAATAATAATTCTATATAATATTTATTTGTATATCTTTTCTCATTCTTACTTTCATGTTTTAGTCTATCTTGTGTTAACTATATATACTCAGATTTTTTAATTACAGTTATGCAATCATTGTCTTTTAATCAGATACTAAGTTGACATGTATTGTGATTACAGATATACATGGATTTATTTCTCAGTCACCTTCTATTATTTCAATTTTCCCTGTTTTAAATTTTGGTTGTTCCTTTCTTTCATAAGATTGGATTATCTTATTTTTGTTGTGATTATAACACTTTTTCTTCTACAGGTTTAGAAGTTAACAACTTTCTTTCTATATACATTGTGTTATCCTTGAAATTACAACAGGCACATATAATCAACTCTAAAATCAGTACCCTTTCTGTACTCCTGAAGTCACCTAAAGCTCCATAATTCTGAGGACTCCCTTCTCAGAACATGATCTGCTGTTCAGTGTTTAGTCTGTAATTTTTTCATACAAATTATACATTTTTACTGTTGTGTGCAGTTTTACTCAGATGTGGATTTGCCTGCAGGTTTACCAATATCTTTTTTCACTCCTTCTATCAGCCTCTTAGATCTTTCTTCCCAGGTGGTATTCTTTTTTTTTTTTTTTTGTAAAGGATATCCTTTGGAAGTGGTGGTCTATGTTAGTAAATTCTTTCAGTTTATATTTGAGAATATTTTTTTTTATTTTACCCTCATTCTTCAAAGATTGTTTCACTGAGTGTAAATTCTAAATTGATAGTATTTTTTTTGTGTGTTATCATGTTATTTATGTGTCATATGACTTCCATGGTAACTGTGGAAAAATCAGCTGTTGATCTACTCAATCTTGTTTTGTTAGCAGTTTTCTATTCATTCTAACTGTTCTACAATCTTCTTATAGTGTTTGGTGTTCTGCACTTTTACAATCATGGTCTAATGATTTATGTCTGTTGTAACATCTGGAAAATTCTCAGCCATTCTCTCTTCTTATATTCCTTCTCTAATTCTTTCCATCTTTCCCTTCCGGGACTCTGGTTAAACATATAAAACTTTTCTTACCTTGCATGCTCTTAACTTTTTTGTCATAGTTTTCTATTGCTTTGTCATTCTGGGCATCAGTAAGATATTTATATCTCTCTTTCAGTTCTCTGACTCTCTCTTCATCTATCAGATTTGTTATGAACCCATACATTCATCTTTTAAAATTTCAATTAAAATTAAATCTATTATTAGAGAAGTATTCTTTTATTCTTTTTCATTGTATGCAATCAGTTTTCTTATTCCTCATTAATATTTTCTTTTTCAAAAAAAAAGATTTTTTATTTATTTATTAGAGAGAGAGAGCAAGCATGAGTCAGGGGCAGAGGGAGAGGAAGAAGCAGACTCCCCACCAAGCTGGGAGCCCAATGTGGGGCTCGATCCCAGGACCCTGAGATCATGACCTGAGTTGAAGGCAGACACTTAACTAACTGAGCCACCCAGGCTCCCCTCCTCATTAATATTTTCAAGTTGCTCTTTTATCTCATCAAACTTTCAGTATCTAAAATATTATAGACTTGACACTGCTATTTGTTGCTTCTATTGATTTTCCCTCATTTTCTCTTATTTTCCCATGTTTTGTGATGTTCAGTATGATCCCATACTTTCTAAAACCTGATCTCTGGGAATTCTATGAGACCTACTTTGAGAACATGCTACCCAGTGAGGATTTGCATTTGTCACTATGAACGTCTGGAAGCTATACTATACCAAGACCACTTTAAAAGATTTTCTGTGGCTGAATTTTTTATATCACACAGATAAAGTGAATTTGAACCCTAAATCCAAGTAAGGGCCAATTATAGATTACACATTTCAGGATGAACAAAGTTTCTTTTGCAGATAGAGTAAAAACTCATACAGAGAATGTCTTTACTACTTTTGTAAAATGGGATGAGTTATTCTTCATTTTAACTTATCACTAAAGATACTATCATTGGAGATTCTAGATAATACAGGAATCTCTGCTCCAACTTGTTGCCTTCTGAGGGACTAAAGCTAGTCTCCCATCTACCTCAGGACACTCAACTGAATGCTTCGTGTGACTCATGAAATTGGCAGAAGCCCTTACAGTAGCTTCCTGCCTCAATGACCTTTGGGATGAATATTCTCCTTCATATCACAGCTATGTGTTTAAAGCAGTATTTTAGATGTATATTTGATTCAGAGTTTTAGACATTTTGTAGAAGGAGAGATTTTTAGGATATCTGGTCTACTCTATTTTTAAGAAATTAGAGTCAAGTCCCTCACATTAGGAGTAGAGATGAGAGACAGAGATGAACTACCTGACATCTTCTCAAGAGCTAGATTTTTGCCTCTTGATTGTTTGTTCTTTTCGTGAGACCCTAAAATGGAGCACATTCTTGTGAGAATTAGATTTGCTACAGATACATTTTGAAGTAATGTTAGAGAACAACAAAGTTCAGTTGATGAGGCTCTTCAACTTGAGAAAGAAAACACAATAGGGGAAGGACACTGGGGCTTTGGAAAACCAACGAAGTCATAAAGAACTCCAGGTACTTTTCAAGGAAGAGAAATTACAAGAGACTAAGGCAAACATGAAAAGGAGATCATGGAAATTATGGCATTTGCATATTTCCAAATTTAATAGATGGCTGACTGTCCAAATATCTGTATTAAGAGTTTTTTAAATGCTCTTTCTCAGTAAAGCTAAATTTACTTGTGTGTATCAGTTAATTATTTAAAGCTGTAAAATTCAGGGTGCCTGGGTGGCTCAGTCAGTTAAGCATCCAACTCTCGATTTCAACTCAGGTCATGATCTTAGGATCGTGGGATCCAGCCCTGCACTGGGTTCTGCACGCTCAGTGCAGAGTCTGCTTGAGATTCTCTCTCCCTCTCCCTGTGCCCCTCCCCCGACCCATGCTCTCTAAATAAATAAATAAATAAAATCTAAAAAAATTAAAAAATAAGACTGTAAAATTCTACCTCTTCATTGTTTGAGTCACAAAAATTGACTTGACACATGTTTTTTGTTGAACTGTGTAATTTTGACTTGTTGGTTTTTTAGAAGAAAACACTCAGGCCACTGCTTTGGGATTATGTTGACCCTACTTTCAATCTTAATATTGGATTGAATTTCAAAAAGAAAAAATGGTAATTTTACAAAGATAATATAATTCTTAGCTGTGATGGTCTGTGTGTACCTCTTAAAAAAAAAAATAAGAACAATTATCTAAATATTTTAGCTAAGCATGTGGCTCCCAAACTCTGAAAATCTAATTTTTTTTTTACGATTCATATGCCATTATAAATATATGCACCAAAGGCAGACATGGTTGTTTGCCCCCACTCCCACTTCTATTATTCACTCAGACCTCAACTTTCAGTCAGATTCAGTTGCTTCCCACTCAGCTCCCGCAGATTGTAAATCCTCCCTGTTGAGTTGCGTAGCAACTGACACTCAACCTCACCTGCAAAAGGTCAGTCCAACATCTTTCATTTTTTCTTTTTTTTTTTGACTCTAGAAATAAGCAAGCCAGCTGGTAGCATTCTAAATAGAGTTGCTCAGATCTGGGTTTTCAGCACAACGCTATTGTTTTCCCAATTGTTGCAAATGAAGGGCTATAATAGAAAGAACACTCCAAAGGGGCAGGGAACCTGAAACCTGGGCTTATCTCTGCCAGTAATTGGCCATATGAGCATAACTTCTTCTTTTTCCCCTTTCTTGACCTTCTTTTACTCTTTTATATAATGAAGTAGTTAAATGACGTGATCATCTGGATTGCTTCTAGGTCTGACATTCCGGCAATCACACAAAGGAAAATATTTGTGAGTGCACTGATCTAGGTGACCTTATACATCTGTAAGTAGGCCCCATTATGCAGTTCCTGGTTTCAACACTCCTCACACTGTATTCTATATAAATGGTGTCTCTTGGAGGAATTCCAGGGGGAGCTGTTTACATGGCTTAAAATGGGCAAGTCAGCTCTCTCTATGTCTGAGTTAAATACTCATAGAATATGCAAGGTAAGATTCTGGTGTCTCTGCTTTCTTCATGGGGTATCTAAAGTTCAGAGTGATTAAATCCATTGCTCAGGGTTATATGGTAGGTGGTAGCCTTGGAATTTGGACATTAGGCAGCCAGACTCCATAAGCCTCTTTAATCAGGCTTTAAGGTCATCTCTCATTTGACTATGGCAGATAGATAGATAGATAAAGAGTATTTTTTCAGGACTCAATTGCAAATGGCAGAAAGATAGAAAATTGCTTCAATCTGGCTTAAAAAGTAAAAAATAATTAGTTAAGTAGCATAATTATTAGTTGAAATAAATAAAAGGTCCAGACATGTGTTATGTCAGGTTTGGGATCAAGGTTTCCCTTTCCACCTCTGAACTGTGCCCTCCACTGTATTATCTTTGTTCTGAGACAAGCACACCCCATGTGGTAATGCAATGAGAGCTAAATTCTAAATCTCACTTTGTTAGAAACCCCAGTGGAAAGACAAATGCTCTTTCCCAAGAACTCCAGTTGAAGTCATAAGTTGGAAGCTCTCCGTTGCCGGTTTGGGCCATCTGCCCGGGGTCCCAGTGACCAGTGGGTATTGTATACTCTGTCCCCAAGCCTGGGGTACCCACTCAATCCTGAACTGTATGAGGGAAATGTTAGTCTCACTGAATCACCAGGAAGGAAACAATGTCAGACATGACAGTGGGGCTCTGAGAAGAAAATCATGGTCCCAGAAGTGAGGATGGGTAGATGCTGGGTGAACAAAATACAACTTTCACCCTCTACAGATGTTTTCACTTTCAGAATTTGAGCTGTCACTGCCGGACTCAGGAACAAATGCAGTGAGAGACGAAATCCTGCGTTTTGAAGTATTGTATTCTCTACGTAATGTTTTTTCAGCTAAGCCAACTGACATTACTCTGAGGCACTGTCCATTGCCAGGTTGTAGCTCTGGCTACATAAGAAAAATATTATTTTATATGAATCTCCTCTTCTTTTGCCCTTCATGCTCTAGCTTTGACATTGTCTCAGAAACAGAGCTGGGCAAAAGGAGACAATATTATAGGTAGGTAGTAATTTGGAAGGAAACGCACTAATTCTCCCAATAGTATTTCCTTTACAGTATCCCTAATCTGGCTTTTAATATCTCACACAACAGCCTCAGGAAATTGGCATTCTCCTTTGACAGGGCGGGCTGCCTCAACTCACAGACCTGAGCAGAGTGGCGACTTGGAGCATTCTATTCTTTCCAGAGATGATTAATATGTCATCTTTCCCCTGATAAGAATTTTTCAGAAATATCCAGTATTCTCTCAGATGAGTTTTCAGGACCATCTCTTGAATGCCTCCGCAAGAGAAAAAAATGATCAAATGATTTGTTGATAATTTGAGAAGACAGTTCTATTCAATGAAGAAAGCTTACTGAAAAACATGCTGACTCTACAGATTTTTTTTTTTTAAACAGGAATGGTACATTCTCAACAGTAGAATCTGTGCCTTTTCTTTCCTTTGCTGCTCCCTTAGTAAACAGTAGGTGCATGCTTTGTGTTCACTGCAAGAAATAACTTGACAAATTATGCTTCAACATTAGCAAGTGACACTGCAAACATTTCAAATTTGATAATGTATTTATCTCATGCACAAAATGATATAAAATTGACATTGAAAGAGGGAAACGTGCACCGCATTGCTAGTACGGAACTGTCCCATTAGACCTTTCCTATTCTATGAATTGGGTATGATTTCCTCATTCTCAATAATATTTATATAGAATAGTTCTTCTTGGGGAACGTTCCTAGGGCCTTTTCACCATTATCTCAGTAGGAACAATGTTTGCTTTGTTTCTAACTCCCCTTCTCAGCATGCAACACATGCCTCACACACATTACTTACTTAACAGAAATTTGTTGAATGAATTAATGAGGGTGAGTGCATCTTTATTTTTAATTTCATAACTTGATTAGTCTCAGAGACTTGAGAAACCACTTATGGGATAGAAAAACCTCTGCATTTTCTGTGAGTGGAAATTCTTTTGACAGGAGCTTGAATTGAAGATGAGCCTGTTGAAAAAAACATAATTTACTGTTTGAAACATGTTAACTTGATTTTTTAAATAAAAGGAATCAAGTAAAAGAAGCCTCAGCTCCTTCCAAATAGTAAAGCATACTTTCCATTGAGTAATAGCAGGTAACATTTAATTTATGAATCATAATGAGTATCCCTGTTTCAGAAACTAATTGAATTTGACCCTGGTACAAATTTGTAATATGAAATGAACAAGAGGCCATAAGAAAACGCAAAATAGAGCTTAACACAGTGACCGCATCATATTAATATTTGCAGACCATGGAGACTCCAGCTGATAAATGATCTATGCAACAGCATAATTATACCACTATTGCTGCAAATGGAAGTGTGATTTATACAAAATAAAGTCTGATTAAGTGTCATCAGAAGGGCTCCAGTGGATTAGCAGCCTAAATAATGTCATGTTGATTAAAAAAAAATAATAATAATGTCATGTTGAAGATGAAAACAATGACTAATTAGTTGTTCACTGTGTCATAAAAACAAACAAACAAAAAACCACAATGATACCTAGCATGGTCAGTTGCCATTTCAATTATGACTGGGCATTCTTCCCTTGTTATACATAGAGACTAAACAGTTGGGTTTTTTTAATTGCTTTTCCTTGGCATCTGGATTAGGTATTGTCAGTCAGAGTGTAATTTAAGATTTAAATCACTCTGACCAGATATTATTAGATTTAGTAGAGTGTGTAAATTATGGTGGTCGGCAAATTAACTTATCTTGGTATAAACACATACTCCGTATGAGAAGGATTTGTTTATTTATTTATTTATTTTTATTTTTGTTGTTATGTTAATCCCCATACATTACATCATTAGTTTTAGATGTGTTGTTCCATGATTCACTGTTTGTGTATAACACCCAGTTCTCCATGCAGAATGTGCCCTCTTTAATACCCCTCACCAGGCTAACCCATCCCCCTATTCCCCTTCCCTCTAGAACCCTCAGTTTGTTTTTCAGAGTCCATCGTCTCATGGTTCGTCTCCCCCTCCGATTTCCCCCCCTTCATTCTTCCCCTCCTGCTATCTTCTTTTTTTTTTCTTAACATATATTGCATTATTTGTTTCAGAGGTACAGATCTGAGATTCAACAGTCTTGCACAATTCACAGCGCTCACCAGAGCACATACCCTCCCCAGTGTCTATCACCCAGTCACCCCATCCCTCCCACCCCACCCCCACTCCAGCAACCCTCAGTTTGTTTCTTGAGATTAAGAACTCTTCATATCAGTAAGGTCATATGATACATGTCTTTCTCTGTTTGACTTATTTCACTCAGCGTAATACCCTCCAGTTCTATCCACGTCATTGCAAATGGCAAGATCTCATTCCTTTTGATGGCTGCATAATATTCCATTGTATATATATACCACTTCTTCTTTATCCATTCATCTGTCGATGGACATCTTGGCTCTTTTCACAGTTTGGCTATTGTGGACATTGCTGCTATAAACATCGGGGTGCACGTACCCTTTCGGATCCCTACTTTTGTATCTTTGGGGTAAATACCCAGTAGTGCAATTGCTGGATCGTATGGTAGCTCTATTTTCAACTTTTTGAGGAACCTCCATACTGTTTTCCAGAGTGGCTGCACCAGCTTGCATTCCCACCAACAGTGTAGGAGGGTTCCCCTTTCTCCGCATCCCCGCCAACATCTGTCGTTTCCTGACTTGTTAATTTGAGTCATTCTGACTGGTGTGAGGTGGTATCTCATTGAGGTTTTGATTTGGATTTCCCTGATGCCGAGCGATGTTGAGCACTTTTTCATGTGTCTTTTGGCCATTTGGATGTCTTCTTTGGAAAAATGTCTGTTAATGTCTTCTGCCCATTTCTTGATTGAATTCTTTATTCTTTGGGTGTTGAGTTTGATAAGTTCTTTATAGATTTTGGATACTAGCCCTTTATCTGATATGTCATTTGCAAATATCTTCTCCCATTCTGTCGGTTGTCTTTTGGTTTTGTTGACTGTTTCCTTTGCTTTGCAGAAGCTTTTTATCTTGATGAAGTCCCAATAGTTCATTTTTGCCCTTGCTTCCCTTGCCTTTGGCGATGTTTCTAGGAAGAAGTTGCTGTGGTTGAGGTCGAAGAGGTTGCTGCCTGTGTTCTCCTTTAGGATTTTGATGGACTCCTGTCTCACATTTAGGTCTTTCAACCATTTGGAGTCTATTTTTGTGTGTGGTGTAAGGAAATAGTCCAGTTTCATTCTTCCGCAAGTGGCTATCCAATTTTCCCAACGCGATTTGTTGAAGAGACTGTCTTTTTTCCATTGGACATTCTTTCCTGCTTTGTCAAAGATTAGTTGACCATAGAGTTTAAAAGTTATGGGGTTTGCTCCATGCTGTGCTATTTCCTATCAGCTGCGCTAAGGGGGAGAAAAACTTGGCTCTCTTTGAAGGCTGCAGTTCCAGCTCTGTATCATCATAGGGCAAATGGAGATCATGCCCTACTCTTTCTCCATTAAGTGAGAGGTGTCAGAATGTTCTGATTCCATGTGTGTGGAATGAACTTATCACCAGGTGTTCACAGGAGCAAAAGCTAACCAGGTCCAGTTGGTCCTTCTTGTGTCTCCGACTAGCCATCTGCCCTGTTGTGCAGTTCTGAGTTCTCATGCCACTGATGTTTTGGAAATAGAGTATGATCTTGAACCCAATCTGGCCACTAGCTACCTTGGCCCAATAACTGTTTTTGGTTTTTGCTCATTTCTCTATCTGGATCCTAGCTCTGATAATCCCTTGTATCATTAAGGACTCTTTATTATTAATGACAGAAAACTATTTCAAATTGTTCTAATCAAAAATAAGGGAATCTATTGGTTCACATAATTTAAAAGTTCAAATAGAGTGTTGGTTACAGGCATAACTAGATCCAGCAGCTCAAACAATGTCATCAGGATTCTTTTCCTTCCATCTCCCTTTGCTCTTCTTTCATTTCTCTTGGCTTCCTTCTGAATCAGGTGCTCACTCCACAAGTGGTGGTGGAGATGGCCACCACGAGCTCCATGTGTATAACCAACTTGTAATTCCCAATAGTTCCAACACAATTTAGGCTAAAAGATCATTGGCTCTAATTGGCTTGGTTAAATAATGTGACACCTTAAGCCCCCCAACCCCCGCCAAAGCATGTAGACTTTTACTGTGGCACGTCAAATAAAATCAGGTTACTCCAACCCGAGAAAGATCAAATGGATTCTTGGCAGGCAAAAACAGCAACCATTTACTGTATCTTCAGTAGCAGAAAGTGTCTAAGCCCATGTCATTTTCTTCCTAACCACAGAGCTAGATTGCATTTCTCAGCCTACTTTGTAGTTAGGTATAACCATGTGGTTGGGTTGCAGCCAATGGAATGCGGGAGAAGTGATGTCACCAACCTTAGGGAAGATCCCTGTCAACCTCTCATGGAAGGCTCTCAAATTCTTCTCTGTGTGCTAGCTGGATGTTAAACACTAGTCACCTTACAAGCTGCAGGTTGAGGATGACACTGTACCTATCAACCCAGGTTCCTGAGTGGGACAGACCCTACAGCTCCCTCTCCCACCATGCCCAATTGGATTTTATGTGAGTGAGAAATAGAAAAAAACAAAACAAAACAACAACAAAAACCCCGTTAAGCCACTGAAATTTCAGAGTTATTCTATTCTGTCAACTAATATCCTCCAATATATCCTTTAAATACCTAATATGCCTTTTAATATATCCCAGCTCAACCTCCATGGTAAACGGTTTCCTATTCAGAGCAAAGAACTATAACCAACTAAAGGTTTCATTATTAGACCTCCTTATGTCAGACATGATGAAGTCCCATTTACCATTATTTTATTTTTATACATTTTGCATTCTAAAAACATTTGCCTACCCCAGGGTTGCAAGGAATATCTCCTATATTTTTATGTAGAAGTCTTCCAGTTTTAGGTTTTACATTTTGAATTAATTTTTGTGTATGCTATGAGGAAAAGGTCAATGTTCAGTGTTTTCCTCATGGAATATCTATCAGCCCATTTGTTTAAAAATAATTTTTCTTCCTCAGTTAGATTGATTTGGCACCTTTGTCAAAATCAAGTAATTGTTTATATATGTCTCTATGTCTGAACTCTCTTTTCTGTCCCATTGATATATAATTCTATCTTTTCACTGGTGCCAAATTATTTTAATTACTGTAGCTTTATAATAAGTCATTAAATTAGGTGGGCAAATCCTCCAGCTTTTCTCTTTTTGAAAATTGCTTTGGTTATTCCAAGTCCTTTACATTTTCAAATGAATTGTAGAATCTTCCCTGCACTATACAATCCTTCAGATTCATTGTGTATATTTTCCCCTTTCCTAGACTCAACTATTTCTCTAAGGATCCCTGCTTCCTTTTACTGGATAATGGTATTAGAAACCAAGATCTGTATGCTGGGATGTCAATGCTCTTGGCTAGCAGAGCAAGGAAATACATCTATGTGTTTGAACACATGTATACACATAGATCTGCAAATATTTTTATATATTTTATATATAACCATCTGTCTATATTAAGCTAAATGCTTAATATAAACTAAACCATTAAACCACGTGGATCATTCTAATCCTTTACTCTTGCTTATCCAGAACTTCTTATTCCAACAGTAAGAAATCTGGTTCCCACCATCTGCTATCTATTTCCTTAATTGTTCAATTACATTACATGTATAGTAATATCACAGTTGTTAATCCATACTCTATACTAAACTACAGTGCTTACATATGGTTTCTTTTGCCTTAAAGGCTTCACTTATTTACAAAGTTACTTATGTCAGCCCTTTTTTCTCCCATGCCCTTCAGTGAATTCTTTCATACATTTGTAATACAATTAGATTGTTTTGTCACTTTCTGCATTCCATCCGGGGATCCTCTGACCTCCTAAATGATTCTTAAATTTGCATACACTAAGATTCACTCTTTGTACTATGAAGTTGTATGGCTTTTAACAAGTGCATAGTACCATGTATTCACAATTACAGTATCATATCATACAGAGTAATTTCATTGCCACAAAGAATTCCCTGTTCTTAACTTATTCAACCCCAGCTGAACCTCTGGCAACCAATAATCTTACATTCTCTATCATTTTGCCTTTTCCTGAATATTGTAAATTGGAATCATACAGTATGTAACCTTTTCAGACTGACTTTTTTCATTTAACAAGGTACATTTAAGATTGATCCATGTATTTTTGTGATAATTTTCTCTTGCTGCTTTAAAGATTTTCTACTTATCCCTATTGATTTCAAATTACCTTTTAGCAGGTTGAGTATGATATGTCTAGGTGATTTTTTTTTTTCTGCTTATGCTACTTGGATTTTCTTTAGCTTCAAGAACTTATGGAGTAATATTTTCACTAAATTTCACCAAATTTACTAAATGGTGGGACTTTCCCACCATTATTTCTTCAAATAATTTTTCTGTCCTTTCTTTGTCTCTTTTTGGACTCCAGTGGTATGAATGTTGGGATGTTTAATATTCTCTTACATGTCTCCAAGGCTCTGTTTATTTTTCTTCAATATTTTTTGTCTGTTATTTGGTTGTAAAATTTCTATTGTTCTATATTCCAGTCCCTGATTTTTTTCTGCTTTGTCCAGTCTGCTTTTGTGCCCATCTAATAAGTTTTCCATTTTTATTACTGTACTTTTTAAGTTTTAATTTCACATTTTTTTTTCTTTTTGATAGTTTCCTTTTCTCTGGCACAATTCTCCATTTATTCACTTATTATTGGCATATCTCCTATTAATTATTTGAACACATTTATAATATATGCATTGAAGTATTCATCTACTCAATCCAAAATGTGTTCCCATTCAGAGTCAGTTTCTACTGTCTCCCTGTTTCCAGAGCACAGGTAAGACTTTCCATTTTTGTTACGTGCCTCAGCAATTTTTGGTTTAAATCTACACATCGTTGATGATGCATTGTAGCAACTCTGGATTCTATTTATTCTTCCAAATGTTGTTGATGTTTTTATTTTGCAGGCATATAATTTGCCTGGACTCCAACTGTAAAATCTGTCTCCCTCACTCAGAGAAGTCACAGATAACTATGCCTGAAGTTTTATTTGTTTGCTTGTTTGGTTTTTAGCACCCTAATTACCCATCCTTTTGCTAGTGTAATTAGCACTCAGCCAATGATTTATTTGTCCTCTGGGTTTTATGTGGGTTAAGGAATTCGTTTAGAAGTGCCATTGATTTAAAGTTTCTCTGGGTTTATAAAAATGAATGAAATCTTGCCATTTGCAACAATGTGGATGGAACTAGAGAGTATTATGTTAATCAGAGAAAGACAACCATAAGATTTCACTCATATGTGGAATTTAAGGAACAAAACAGATGAATATAGGGGAAAAAAGAAAGAAGAGGGGCAAACCAGAAAACAGACTCAACTATAGAGAACAAACTGAGGGTTACTGGAGGGGAGGTAGATGGGGGATGGAATAAATGGGTGATGGGTATTCAGGAGGGCACTTCGTGTGATGAGCACTGGGTGTTGTATGTAAGTGATGAATCACTAAATTCTATGCCTGAAGCTAATATTACACATATTAACTAGCTGGAGTTTAAATTAAAACTTGAAAAAGAAAAAAATAGTTTCTCCAGGCTTTCAATTTTTGCTAGATTCCTCCTCTCCCCGGTACACATTGAGAAGTCAGCTAGGAGTGTGTGAAGAGCATATCCTCTCGACTCTTCCAGGGGTCTTCTATCTTCTTTATCTTCCATTTAAATTCCTAAGTGCTCTGCCACCTGCCTAAATTGAGTCCACCACCTCTGGCTAATAAAACTTTGGGTTTTTATTGCTTGAGTTGGGAGAGATGGACATGCCTCCAAGCAAGAAGTTTTACAGATTCACCATTCTTATATGAAACAGTAGAGTTGCCCATGAGTAAACACTTCTCAAGTTGGTACCTGTGTTTGGTCATTTTCAGTTGTTTTAAAAATAATTTTGTACAGTTTTATGCTTGTATCCTATGGAGGGGAATTGGCTGAACGTCTCTTGCTGCTATACCAATAGCAGGAATGAATGCTTAAAAACAAAAAAGCAATACTTGCACATGATTGAAAATGCAATACATGTACATTACAATGAAAATTCTCCTTTTCAAATCTATCTCCCCTAGCTACCCTAGAAGGGAATCAATAAATATCAGTAAATTATTATGCACCCTTTGAGAGATGTTTTATGTGTATATTAGTAGGTGTAGATATACATTAATTTTCTTTTTTTCATAAATTTTTCTGCATATTTATTTTAGGATATTTTCCATCCACATATGAAGATATTTCTTAATTTTATGCCTGTCCACTGTTTCACTGAATATATGTATATTAAATTTTGTATATTCAATGTTTATAAACACTGAAATTTTTAAAACCTCTTATTATTATAAACATGCTACAATTAACAAAATAGTAGGTAACTGTGTTAACCATATAGTCCTGTGTAACAATTTACCCCAAATTTCGTAGGTGAAAACAGTTTCTGTGAATCAGCAACTCAGAGCAGTTTGCTTGAGTGGTTCTGGTTCCGAATTTGTAGAGCTAGCAGTTAGGGGGCTGAAGTCAATTGAAGGTTTGATGAGGGATGGAGATTCTGCTTCTAAGATGGCTCATTGTCATAGCGATAGCCAGAGTCAGTTCCTCACTAGATATCGGGATGGGGGATCTCAGTTCCTTGCTCCATCATTCTTTTCTTAGGGCTCCTTTAGTGTCTTCATGACATGGTAGCTGGCTTCTTCCAAAGTGTGGGATCCAGGAGAAAGATTAAAGTAGAAGCCACAATGTCTTTTATGACCTAAGCTTGGAAATTACATTTCATCATTTCTAATCAGGTGCTGTTGGTTAAATGGTTCAATCTCATTCAGTGTGGGAGGGGACTACACAAGGTCATAAATATCATGGGGTGACAATCATTTCAAACCATGTTAGAAGCTAGTTAAAATGACACTCATGTATCTTTTTCTCTATCTCTAGCTCTCCATCTATTGCTATATCTATATCTATCCATCTATGTAAAATATTTCATTCATATATAAAGATAAATTCCTAGATATGAAATTCCTACACCAAATGGTATATGCACTTGTAATTTTGTTGGACACTACCAAAAAGCTCTCCATGGGATCTAACTGATTCATAATGAGTAGTCTTGCTTAAATTTCTAGTCACTTTATTGGATTGTTTCACACTGATGTAGTTCGTCAAGGACATACTTCCTATGAGGTATGGAGGCTTCTAAAACTTGTGACTGTTAGATTTAAAGGAAAAGCTTACATTATGAAGCAATGTGTAAATATCAGCAGCTTTGTAAGCAATATAAAGCCTCTGAATAAATAATGATTTGCGTTTTGATCAAAGGAAAATTTAAGCGTTTTCATCAGTACAATCTCCAAGCCTGTTCTTCTAAGGCTGCAGTTCTCCAAGTTTGCAGAACACATGTCCTCTGAGAGTTTCCGTAAGCAGAAAACAGAAAATATATATGGGAAATATAGAGATTCAGAACACACATTAGTAAACCCCGTGATGTCTCTCAGAAATGAAATCTACTTAATTTGGTATTCCTCAAACTTTGTTGACAATGAGACCTTTTATTTTGTAACATAACAATATGACATAATATTGGGCCTGGGTTCCAGTGGAACATGTAATGTGGAGTTTTTTGACAAGGCATTAATTTCTTTTTCTTGTATTTTTGTATGTTGATGTAATTCACATACCATAGAATTCATGGGTCTTGGTATAATCACAAGGCTGTGCAATGGTAACTGCTCCAGAACATTTTCATCACCCCAAAAAGAAACTCCGTACCTATTAGCAATCACAGTCTATTCCTGCCCACACTCCCCCCACCAATCAGCCTCTGGAAACCACTAATCTATTTTGTGTCTCTATGATTTGCCTTTTCTGGAAAATTCAGGTACACAGAATCATATGTGGCCTGTGGAGTCTGGCTTCTTTTCCTTTTCCTTTTATAAGGTTCACTCATATATCAGTAATTAATTCCCTTATGGGGCTGAATAATATTCTGTTGTGTGGATGTATCGCTTTTTTGATTGCTTCATCAGTTAATGGACATTGTGCTATTTCTACTTTTTGTCTAATATGAATAATGTTGCTATTATACTTGTGTAAGAGTTTATTTGTATGAGTATGGACATAGATCTTCAATTCTCTTGGCATATACCTAGCAGTGGAATTGTTGGGTCATGTGGTAACTCTATGTTTACACCTTTTGAGAAGTGATATTAATTTCTGTACTTTGCTGTATTCGTATCACCAACTATTTTCAAGTTCAAGGGAGTATTAGCAATATCAAGAAACCATTAGCAATATTAAGGAAGTTTATATTGAGCAAGCACATTGCCATTCTTTTTGCCCACTATTTATTTTAGTTTACTCAATAAATGTTCAAGAAACAGAATTGAAGAGAGAAAAACCAAAAACTGACCAAGCATCATGTGCATTACAGATCAATACAAGAGACAAATACAAGGGAATTAATAACTGCCCCTCCATTTTTCAAATAAATTCCTGTGAATAAGAAATGCAGTGACTTAGTTTCTATCACTTGTAGATAGTGAGTGCCTTCTCCTTATGGCCTTCTTCGGATAGAATAGCTCAACTGTGTCCTAACATTTTTGAGAATGGTGGCAATATGTTTTTGTTGGAAAGAAAACCAGTTGTTCTTGGAATAAGAAAACCAAGGAACACTGAATTTGGTATTATTCTTTTGACTTTCTGTGATTTTTCTTGAGTATGTATTAAAGAAAACTTTTTTTCTATTTGGAAGGCTTTCCTATTTTGCATCAAGACACCCAATATTTCATTACACAAATCAGAATTGTGTATAAGACAACAGTGATTTTCTAAGATTTTGGCAGCAGGTTTGTGTTGAAATATTTCATCTTCATTTTGATTCACAGCTTTTGTGCTTTTTGGTTGTTGTTCCTTCAAATATGTAGTTTAGGTACAAATGTTTGCAGATGTTCCAAGCTTGATTTATTAAAATGGTTTCAGTATAAATCCCTTATGCAATTAAATGCCTATTCATGTGTTCTTTTTACAATGAAATGTTGTAATATTTCATTGTAAATAACAGCTTTAATATAATAGCATAACAGTTAAGGGAAAACTTGGGAGCAAGTGCTTAATAGATATGAGCTAGTGTAATTTTACAAAAAAAAAATAGCATTTATTTTTTCACTCTGACTAAAAAGCAGTGTATGTACTTCATGCAGAATTTGGAAAAGACAGAAAGGTACAAAGACTACACATGACTTCTGATCCCAACACCCCAAAATAAGCACTCTTAATAGTTTATTATTTGTTTTTCCAAAGTTCTTCTTATTGCCATTATTCTTGAAATTCAGAAATTTCGGGGCGCCTGGGTGGCTCAGTCATTGAGCGTCTGCCTTCAGCTCGGGTCAAGATCCTAGGGTCCTGGGATCCAGCCCCGCATCGGGCTCCCTGCTCAGCTGGGAGTCGGCTTCTCCCTCTCCCACTCCCCCTGCTTGTGTTCCCTCTCTCGCTGTGTCTCTCTCTGTCAAATAAATAAAATCTGAAAAAAGAAAAGAAAGGAAATTTCACCCGGATTTGTCTTAATGAGCACCTCTTGTTATGAAATTTGTTTAGAGGCTTCCTGAGTAGCTTCCCATCACACTTAGAAAAAAATCTGTAGTACTAGTAGGAGAGCAATTCCTTACTTGTTCAGCTTGATATAAATAATTTGAGTTAAAATGTTGATATTCATTGATTTTAATTTGTATGTCATCTTTGAATTTTGAGAGATCATTTTAATAATTTAAAACATATAACTTTTTAAAACATGGAAAAGTTAATTTTATTTTATCATTTACTTCATGTACTTTGCATAGCTGCATTTTATTTTTTTAGTTCTTTAGCTCATTGTTATCAACAGAGCACAAATTTTGTGAAAATCTTGGTTATGATATTATAATTTGTGGTTTTGCAGACATAAAAACAGGAAAAATATATTGCATGTTATAAATATAAAGCATTTTATGAATTCTCTGTTTCATTATTTGTCCGAAGAGAACACAGGAACATCTATATTAATAGTTACATTTAGTACTTTTTGATATCTTACCAACTTTCAGTCATATAAAAACTTTACATTTACATATTTTTAAAAATTGTCATCATGACTATGCACTTGTGAAAATATGAAGATAGAATATATTTTATTTAATACGATGTTAGATGAATTTATCACTTTAAAATATTCAGACATACGGCCTGTGGACCTCCATTAGTGTGACGGGGAGAGGAAAATGGAGGAGAAATTGGTTTTGAAATCTCTCTGAGAGAGGCTGCCGGCATCCTGGTGAAAGAAGCTGTTCCTAATGCAGAGATGAAAAATGTGAAGTAAGTGATGCCTCTGTGTGTGTGTGGGGGGGGGGTGTTTGTCCCTATGATTCTGTCTTTTACTCCTTTTCCAAAATGGAATTGTGCATGGTGACCAGGGTACTTGGATATCAGTAATTCTTTTTTTTTTTTTTTTTAAGATTTATTTATTTTAGAGAAAGAAAGAGTAGGGGTGGGGGGCAGAGGGAGAGAATCCTCAAGCCGACTCCCTGCTGAGCACAGAGCCTGATGCAGGACTTGATCATGAGATCATGACCTGAGCCGAAACCAAGAGTCGGATGCTTAGCTGACTGAGCCACCCAGGAGCCCCGCATATCAGTAATTCTTATTCACTGTTCCAGACATGGCTACAGTTTTGCATCTCCTTGGGTATTTTACTAAACATTTGGGGAGACCTAGGAGGAAGGTGGCTAAATCCTCCACTTGGACACCTCCATCTTAAGCTGGAGAAGTCTTTCCTAATTCAGTTTTTATTATCCTCAAAATCATAACAATGCATTTCTTTAGTTCAGCAGTTTCTTTATTCTGTTTCACCAGTGCCTCCTCTGGTCTGCACTGGAAGGATTGCCCTGCAAGTGATGAGTTATACACTTGGATTTAAATGAACACAGTTAGCTATCATAATGACAATTATGCTGAAAGTGCACTTCCATTATGTTCTCATCTGTTTAATGGCAGTTTTCAAAATCTAAATATGTTTAAGGGGCATTTACATAGCATGTTCGATTAATTTTATTTTAATAGCAATTATGGTAACTCAAACAAATCTACGAATCGGTGGTTGGTGCGTTTCTGAGAGGTTATCACAGGCTCTTGACACACAAGTTTAAAGCAGGTTTTATACTCTTTGGGGGTCAATGTTTTATCTTTTTGAAGTAGTGCCTGTAAGGCACTTGTCATTTCTATGTATCCCATACAAACTCCTCCATTTTTAACTTTCAGATTTGCAACTCTAGTCTCTGTTCATTGATTGACCGATGAACTGATATGTTCAATCATTAGTTTGCATATTAATAATTCTATTTCATAAAGTCATTGATTTATTCCAAGAATACATGTGGCAGACCACAGTGCTAAGTCTCAGGGATGCTATGGCTTCTGCCTTCGTAGAACTTCAAATCTGATGATGGAAGTCAACAATACACAAAAAGATAGTCTCATCCAGCGAAAAGACATGCCTTAAGTGAATACTTAGAAAGCATGTATTCGGGCACCTGGGTGGCTCAGTTGGTTAAGCGACTGCCTTCGGCTCAGGTCATGATCCTGGAGTCCCTGGATTGAGTCCCGCATCGGGCTCCCTGCTCGGCAGGGAGCCTGCTTCTCCCTCTGACCCTCCTCCCTCTCATGCTCTCTGTCTCTCATTCTCTCTCTCTCAAATAAATAAATAAAATCTAAAAAAAAAAAAAAAAAGAAAGAAAGCATGTATTCCAGAACTTGGAAGTCAATATAGGTTTTTAAAAAGAATTAATATCCAAGTGGCTGTCTAACTGGTGGGTAGAAATTAGGTATACGGATTCTCAGCCAAATGCCAGGTTTTCTGAATCAGAATTTCGGGGTACGGGTCTGGGAATCGGTGTGTAATTGACAGCACAGGTGATACCGATGATCAGAAAAGCTTGAGAAGACTGGAAGAGAGGACGATGTCCCCATTTTTTACTTGAGCAACCGGGTAGTGCTATTCACTAATTTAGCAATGCCAGGTGGAGTTGCTAGTATAAAGAATGTGACACAGATAAAATGATTGAATAGATTTTTCTACACATTGGGTTTCCGAGGCCCATGGGACTTCAAAAGAGCTGGCTAGCAGGCAGTTGGCTAGGAATTGCCAAGCTCAGGGCAGTGATCTGGTTAGAAGGTGCAGCCTTCGGAAGCCAGCAGGTGCTAAAGGATAGTGGTAGCTCTGCAGGGAGCTGAGGCTGTCCGTGGGGAGCACACAGAGGAAGAATGGAGGAGACCCACAGCCATTTCAGTGAAGGGAGAAGAAGAAATGCCTGCAAACAGACTATGTGGGGAAAAATAAGATTGTTGAGCCAAGTAAGCTAGTTAAAGAGAACCTAATAGAGGGTCGGGATACCATCAATGACAAGTTTCCAGTACAGACAGGAAGGAGAATAAAGTGTTTAGCAGTCAGAAGGTTTTGATGCCAGGAATTGGATTCTGGGTAGTATAGCCACTTTGAAATGAGTTAAGGAGCTTTATAAAGGTTACTATAAAATAACCAGCTGCCCCCTCAAGATAATATACCATCAGAAGCTAACCTGGATTGTTTATATTTTCAACGGGACCCAGTTGTCATCATTACTTATATTAAAGTTTCATGATTCCGGTCAGGAGTGAAAGGAATTTCTGAGGTTTTTTGGTTTGTTTGTTTCATTTATTTAATCAAATCCAAAACATCTTAAAGTAAGAGAAGTTTTATCTGGTCTGTAGATTACATTTCCATTTGGTGACACAGGGACAGAGGGCCCTTTGCTGTGTGCCCACCATGTTGCTTCCCAGCCATTGACTGTTATTATTTGAGAAAAGGGGTTTGCAATCTTTCCCTTGGCAAAAATCTCAAGAAATTAAAATCTGTCACAGGAAGTCAGTAAGGCGAGTGAATCACTAACTAAACCACCTCACCCTTCAGTCTCTCTAATGAAGCCAAACGGTTGGGCTGACTTTCAGTGTCTGAACAACCAGTTTTAAGGGATCCATTTTTGCCATTTCTCACATCCTAGGAAGGGTCTAAGAAGATCCCTTTGCTCACAAATTGAATTCCAGGAGACTTTTAACTGTGTCTTTATGTCTCTGTTTCTAGTGTCCAAGTAAAGTCCTAGAGCCAAGATTTAAAGCAAATTCTGTCTAAATTCAGAGCCTGAGCTCTTCTACACGTGGCATTCCCTCTTCCAACCCACTGTCTTCCTCCTTTTCTCCTTCCCTCTTTCCTTCCTCTTTAGTCCCTCCTTACCTTTATTCTTTCCTTCTATAGCCGTGGATTTGAAGACAAGCGGTACATTTTACAGGTAGAATCTCTATAAAAATTGTCACACCTCTGATCATCGTGCAACACAATTAAATGGATTCTAGACATGGGAGCTTTCACTCCAGGATTCACAAAGAAAAGGAGAGCAAAGAGAGAAAAAGAAAGAAAAGAGTCATGGCCTAAATCAGACTCTCACCTGAGAGAAATGCACACCTCTTTGAAATTTCAAGGGAAAGTCACTACCAATGAAAAATCCTCCTACGCAATAAGCTGGTAGAAGAGCTTGATGAACATCAGTCCCCACTATCCATCGCCCTTAGCGATTTAGGTCCCAGCTTCACATTCACAGAGAAACACTTCTCTGTTGAGGATATGCTGAGTCAGCAGGCACTTGCTCACACAGCACGCTGAGAACGATCCATGAAAAATAAACTGTCTAGGTGCCCCATTAGTAATGTGGAGAATGAGGCGGGTAGAAGAAAGAAGAGTCAAAAGCATCTCTTTAAGTCATTTTGTTCTGAGCTGAAATAGACACTTTAGAGTGCTGAATGGAGAGTGTTGACTTAGAGAGGATGAAGGGTGGGTACACACAGACAGCAGCGTCCGAGGGTCTACGGATGGGGATTCTCCAGGTGCTGGTCTCCATCAGGCCTCTACCAGGAATGCTACACACAATCTCACCCATGCCCTGTTCAAAGTAAGCTGGAGCCACTCCATTTCACAGACAGCAAAACTAAGGCCGGAAGCTGCTCAGCATGACAATTGTCAGCCTATAAGACATGCACGTGGACAACGCAAAGGGCTGTCTTTGGAAGGCGTACTATTAAAATCCTTTTTATCATATAGGTTTTAGAATTATTTAAAGATCCTTTCTACGTGCTGGAATGTGATAAGAAATCAGAAGCTAAAGATTGGTAATGATGTTCTGTTTCCCACCCTTGGTACCGGTGATTCTGACGGACTGTAAGAAAACACTTGTGTTCTAAACTGTTAAATTTTGGCATGAAATACAATTCTACCATTTATCGTTATATTGACTATAGCTTCTCATCTTTGTGAGGAAACGCTGTGAGGACACGACAGTCTTATACCTACCGTTTAGTCTTGTGGTCTACCAAGAGAACAGGCTCATAAATCATTATTTTATTTTATGGGCTTTAGGCCTCCCACTGGTAATTTGAACACAGGGTATTTGTGTGTGTGTGCATGTGTGTGCATTTCATAGTATTGTACACATACAGTACACACACATGCATACACTTGAATTTGCAAATTATATGCCAGGAAAAATGCAATAAATTAATACTCCTCTCATTTTTCCCATTAGGTCTCTTAATTGATATTAGATATTATCTAATCTTTAATGATTCTATATAGGACCTCTATCTCCATGCTACATAATCATTATCATCATTACTTTATTAATAATATTAATAGCAGGTATTGATCTAAAGCTTATTAAGAATCAAGAACGGTGCAGTGATTTTATATTCATTCTATCATTTAAATACTTGATGCATTTTTTATATATGACACCCCAGATACTCTCACCATAATCACAGAGCAGAAAAATCGTAATACCTGTCAATAGATAAGCTATAAATATATAATCACTATTTATAGCTTATAAAACCTTTAAAATTCAACCTGCCATAAATGTAGTCATTCATTTTGCTAATAAATATCAACTTTTAAACAAAGTATAAAATAGGGACTTAATTTTCAAATAGGTTTGAATATTAATTTATGAGCACCCTCAAATAATTGGCAACACCTATCCCAGAGTCTTCTATCTCTGTAAAGAAGCTGTGCTTAAATTGCAAATCATTTTTATCAACCCCATTAAAACAGACCCTCCACTAAGCAACGCTTGGCCTGCTTCCATTCAGTTTGTCCATGTACTTGAACATTAAAGAATCATAGAAATGAATCTATCTATATGACTTTAGAAAGTTTCTCAATATAATGGGAGGAAAGAGATTATTTCTAAAGTTGGGGTTGAAGGTTAGGCTAAAAGTAGAACAGGAGTCTTCTTATTACAAAGAGAATTTCTTTTCTGTTGGGGGAAAAGTACTTCGATGGACATGTTGGTTATGAAAATTAGCCCTACTCTGAGGAAAAGGTTATATTAAAGTTTAGGAGAAGAAATTTAGACAAAAAGCATGTGGTTGTCTCTTCCTGTTTGCCTCAGTAGAACCATCCCTCATTTTTCTAACAATATCCCCAAATTTTATTTGAGGTCTTCCTTAATTATTCATTTATGTGATCTTGTTGCTATGTTCCTGGGCCTGAAGTGTCACTGATCCTGGCTTAAGCCATGGCCAGCATGATTGAGTTGACCATGGTCAGTTCAGTAAAAATAAACTTCAGGACTCTTGCAGGGTTACTGGAAAAGGCATTCTCTCTTTCCCATTGTACTTGAACATAACACTATAGGGATTGATGCTGCTGTCCTCACATAGAGCCTAAAAGTGGGGTGAGCCCAGAGAATCCAGAACCAAGCCATGGAGAAGGAGGCCTGGTCCTGGTCATTGCTTGGACCTTTGTTTTCAATTCTGTTTGAAACCAGCCCTCCCTGGAACTTGGTTACGTGATACAATCTGTTCTATTTTTTGCTTAGGTCCATTTGGTTTGGGCATTTTGTCACTTGCAAATGATAACTCTGCACATTAAAGGAGATGGAAATTTTGCATCCTTGCCTTAGTGAATAAGGGAGACAGGAATTTGGAGGCTTAAAAAGGCGGGGAAAAAAAAAAACAATGAAAAAGGAGAAGGAAGGAAGAGAAAGGTCAAGTGCCATAGCTTTGGGTGGTAACTGGAGAAATGAAAGATGTCCAATGGCATAAAAATAGTGTGGACAAACACATCCTTGTAATATATCATGTGCTCTGGGCTCTCTCCACTCAGTACTCCAAATCTTTCGTGAAATCCGATGACACCCGACAGCTTTAGATTTACCCAAAATGGCATAAAAATAAATACACAGTCCAGGAAATAAACTGGCAATGGGGTGATTGAGAATTCAGTGGAGTCAGGAATTCATACTGAAAAGCATATGGAAGACACACAAAGGACACGGGACATGTTGGATATTGTGTGAACTTTCCATCATATTTAAGAGGAAGGCTCATGCCATGACTATATTGATATTGCAGAAAAAAGCTTGTAATTTCACTTTTTCAATATAAAAAATGAGCTTAAACAATTACTTGATTTCGTCAAGGAAGAGGAATGAGAAGTTAAGTATATTTTTAAAACATTCAAGTAATTTTTTTAGGCCTGTCCACTATTATCATATGATAGTAAGTAACAGCATTTTTTAAATGGACCAGTTCATTCTAAGTTCAGAAATGGGTGGATGTTGGGCGCCTGGGTGGCTCAGTTGGTTAAGCGACTGCCTTCGGCTCAGGTCATGATCCCAGAGTCCTGGGATCGAGTCCCACATCAGGCTCCCCCTGCTCTGCAGGGAGCCTGCTTCTCCCTCTGCCTCTGCCTGCCACTCCCCCTGCTTGTGCACTCTCTCTCTCTCTCTCTGTCAAATAAATAAATAAAATCTTTAAAAAAAAAAAAGAAAAAGAAATGGGTGGGTGTAAAGGTATCTGAAGCATCATCAATCTTGTACATACTTATGAATGTAAAGATTGGCCCCAGGCCAGCATGTCCTAGAAGCTGGTGGAGACTCTCATCCGAGAACTGTGTGAGTCCCAGCAATCAGTGTAACCCATCTAAACTTGGTCTTCTGAGCTGTGAGATTGGGATTACAATAGACCCTGCTGGAGGTTAGTAGATAAGACACACCACGCTTAAGGTGATGCAACGTGCAGAGCGCATGGAGAACACATCTCGGTTATTGTGCTTGTGGTCTTCCGTTACTACTATTCTTCCCTTTCCGCACTTAATTTAGGTACGGGTTTTAGAAATCGGGAATTTTGAAAACCTGGATTCCATCTCAAGTTCTATAATTAGCTAGCAATGTGACGTTTGGCTTTTGGCCGGCAATCTCCTTGCCTCTATAAGGAGCGCTACTAGCCAGTCAGCCATGTGCCTTTCAGGTCTGAAATATCCGGGGTATTTCACAATGTCTGGGTATGTCTGGGTTCATGCTTCTCTAGGTCTCTGTTAACGTACAGTCCCCACTCAGTAAATTTAAAGAATAAAGACAACCAAGTTGATAGCCACCTAGTGTATTTTCCTTTGGAGGACATTCTTTATAGGCAGTGAATTTCATCCCACATATTTTACACAAATACGGGAGAAGCTCCCATCTTCAGACCAGCACTGTGGAGGCAGCTCAGCCCTGATTCAGAGGACCCAGTTGCCACAAAACTGAAATACCCGCTTCTGTGTTCAGCAGCTATTTATCTGTGTTCTGCACATAAGCGTCCACTTTCCCTTTTGCCTCCTCTAATACAAAATCTGCGAAGAGGACAGAAAGAAAGAGGAAGGAAGCAGGAGAGACTGGAAATGCCAGTGTTATGTTAAATTAAATTTTGAAGAAAGCCATCTCCTTTGGAACTCTTCCCATCAATTTTGCGTCTCCCTTCCACTCCCCCTCCTCCCTCAATTCCCAGGCTTTAAATGGGATGAAGGGTTAAACCTTTTACTGGTGAAGAAGTATTTATGAGTATTTATGTGCATTTAGTGAAGAGAGAAAATATTTTATTAGCAGACTGCTGTGGGGGAAAATTGATCTGCCTGCTTTATGTGAGAAAGTATATGTGTCCCTTTAACCTAAAATTGGTGCATCAAACTCTACAAACTCCAATTATCTTGACAAAAATGATTTAACCAACCACAGAACAACAGGGAGACCAAAGAAGAGGACTCCAGTGGAAGAAAAAGATACTGCCAGATCTAAGCCTTCGGCACCTCTCCATGAGAAACCTCCCAAGTGGAACCAAATATCATCCCAGAGTATGGGGTATTCTGGGAGATTAGTGTGCAAGAGAATGCTGTATTTCGCATTATTATTAAATGTGTCTTTCAGTTTCTGCTGAACAAAATCCTAGTTTTGTTTTCAGTTCGGTTAGATCATTTCAATTTGCTTGCAAACATAAAATGAGATCCCACATTAACAACAAACAAATAAACATAATTTTTTCTACCGTCCTCCTATGTCCTCAACAATGTCTGCATACCCCATGAATAGTTGTTGAATGAGACAAAAATCAATACTATAGATTTGTGAAAATGTTTACTAGAACTTGGCTTAAAAGCCAATGTATATTCTTCCTTATTTTTTTAAAAGATTTTATTTATTTGTCAGAGAGAGAGAGCACAAAGCAGGGGAAGTGGCAGGCAGAGGGAGAAGCAGGCTCCTGCTGAGCAAGGAGCCTGGTGTGGACTCGATCCCAGGACCTTGGGATCATGACCTGAGCTGAAGGCAGATGCTTAACCTACTGAGCCACCCAGGCGTCCCTATTCTTCTTTATTTTGATAAGGTCTTCCACCCTGTTGAGAACTAGCACCGGTCTGAACAGTATTTACTTACCACACACCAGGCACGACTTTGTCCTTCCTTCTTTGAGGAGATGGGAAACCAGATCTGCTGGAATTGCAGACCAACCTGGAGTTGCAAAATCTGGCCTGAGGATGTGACACCTGTTTAAAAGTGTGAATTAGTTATCAACAGGAAAACTCAGAAAATCCCATACGTATGTCCTGTTTTTTTGACTTATCCAAAAAAAAGAGTTCCCACAATACCGGAAGGTACAACAGACTATTGCCCTGAGCAGAGATTGCCTTCTGTATATAGGATATGAAGTTGCAGATCTCCATGCCAGATTCATACGTGGTGCTACTTTGTTTTATCTCCCTGGGTTCTGTAGACACTGGATTTGCCTACTGTGGATCACCTCGATCATGTCAAATGGTGGCATCATTGTTTTAATCTATCTTGACAAACTCTCTAGCAAATTTCATTAAACAAACAAGCCTGATGGTGGAGGCTGCACATGGACTTTAAGAATCTGGATGAAATTTCAACAGGAATAACATTTTAGGATTTCTCTCTCTATCTAAAAAGAGTGGACTTGGACACACAGCACCCCCCCACCCCCATACCTGTCTGCTAGCAAATGAAAGCATGCTTAATTGACAGAATAGCAAAGTCTTGGTGACTCTGGTAAAAACGGTTTCCACGCATTGTCTCCATGGTGATGCCTGCTTTTTAAGGAGGGTGCTTTGTAAATTAATATACCTACGAGAAAAAGGCGGGGAAGCATACACACCAACAGAAAGATTAAAAGGGTTTTGTTGGGTTTTGTTTTCCAACAGATCCTACTTTTTGGTAATATTGCTCTAAACCTTGGTGTCTCCTTTTAAAGAGACCAACCAAATCCATTTCTTCACCTTGGGACTTCCCAATTACATCTGCTTATCGCAGCTGCCACTGCCGTTGGGATTTTCATCATATTTTTACCTTTGCTAAAACTACTTGAGGTGTGCCAGGGTGGCTCAGTCTGTTAAGCGGCTGACTCTTGATTTCGTGTCAGGTCATGATCTCAGGGTCGTGAGATCAGGCTCTGCACTGAGTGTGGAGTTGGCTTGGGATTCTCTCTCCCTCTTCCTCTACCCCTCCCCCTCACTTGCTCTCTCTTTCTCTCTCAAAAAAACAAAAAAACAAAAACGTGAGATTCCAACAGAGCCTTATTGGGAACTCTTGATCGTTAATATTCATTAGTTCAGAAAGTTACTCTTTTTTCTCATTTTTGAGAGAAGTCCAACAAATGAATTGCATAATAATGTCAGGAAGTACACTATGATTCCTTACTTTTAGCAGGCAATATTTTTGATGTTCCCAGATGATAAGACTATTTCATGTTACTCCTAAATACACTTTATACCGAAATTATGTATGTTGATCTGCCACTTTGTCAGACTTCATGAAAACGAGACTTTTTTTTTTTCCAAAAAATTGCTTACCAGTTACTCGTACATCAGGAGTTTCCATCTTTCCTTTCTCCAAGCAGTCAACATGTAGTTTTCCTCAGATTCCATGGCTTTTATGGCTCAGTATTTATGGGATGTTTGGAGCTGCGTCTCTTAAAAATACAATATACATTACTCAACATAGTCCCTAAATATGAACAAGACCTAACATACAGAGAGTTTCATTATGGTTAAATCCCCAAAGTCCACATTTTAAAAATATTCCTCAAACAGTTTTACACAAGCACATACCAAAGGAAAAAGAAAAAGTAAAACAGGTACAACAATTATTCTTTTGCATGAGAATAAATTCACATTAAAATGTCTGTGCCTTTCATAGAATATTTTCCGTTGGAAAGCTACTCTTTTTTAGCATTGTAAAAAACTCTGTAGATTATCCCTTGCTCTCAAACGCCTGTGGGTATATTTATAATAACACGAGAAGGGAAAGCGTTCTTTGAACAGCAGACTTTCTTCTCTGGGAGCTTGAGTTTTGTTAAGCAGTTCCAGCACCTTCTCCTGCAATGATGATTTGCACTTAAGCCATTAGCTTTGCAGACTACCCCAAACACCTTTGAGACAGAAGCCCCAGTTTCCTGTGCAGTGTTGTGCTGACATTCTTACGCAGAATGCCTATTAAAAGAATTGTCATGCATTTCCAAGGGATCTTAAAAAATAATACATCTGAACCATCTTGCTACTGTTTTCATGAATAAATGCCAGTGTCTGACCTTATCTTTTGGGTCTGCCTGGCAGTAACTTCCCTGCACCTCTGCACTATGGGTGTTGTCAGAGAAAAAGGCTGCAAGGTTTTATTATTTAGAGAATTATTCCATCTTCCTCAGACCTTTTCTAGGATGAATAGTTCTACATGGGGATAAATAGAGACTGATAAAAATGGGTCACTTCATAATGTAATTTTTTTTCCCCAAGAAAGGCCAAAAAACAAATTGGGGACACTGTAAACCCTGAACTCGACATAAGTCAGTAAAAGGATGTTGTAAAAGGGAGGCCAACCTGGGGTATAAATGATTGCCTGAAATAGAAGTGAGAACGTCATTATGGTAAGAGCATCACCCGCAGCCTTTAGAAGTTCTGCCATCTCTTTATAGTGTGGATCTGTAAAGTTTGCCTGAATGTGGCTGCCACTCTAAGTATGAACATATTGTTCGTGATCGCTAAAGTTTTCAAGTCTGTGAATGATTCATACGCTGAAAGTAATAAATTAAGTCCTGCCACGGTTGTGAATGCCATCTGTCGTGGGCGTTCAATGAAGGAATGAATGCGTTCATAAACAAATGGGGACTGTCTCCTTCAGGTAAGTTCCATTGTTCTAACAGCCCCCATCTCTATGAAAACAGGGAGACCCGGTCATTCCTGCTGTTGGTTGACTTGAACTCTTCTTCAAAACAATGTCACTATTCTTCATAAGTCTTCAATTTATACACATCAGCTGTTCAATATGGCGTATACCAAGGATTTAAAATGTATAAACAAAAGTGCAATTTAAATCATGTCTGCATTAACTTTCAATTGCTATCCGTCTTTACCACAAGCTTGGTATTCTTAACCAGTGTGATGGAGAATTGTTGTCCACATTCCTTGTTTTTGTCTGCTCTGTGTCCTTCCTCTATGCAAACTCCTCACTCATTCTGTATGGTCTTGGCAAAGTGCACGGGAGTTGCTTAGTGACCTGCAGGCTAGGCAGTCATAGGAATGTATCTTTTGGGGCAAGTAACTCAGCCAGGCCAATCTGTCTTTATCCAGAGCATTACAAACCAGAATTTGAGAGTTAAGTCTTTGTGCACTTGCATCACGTGGTATAAGCCTGTGTGCTTGGGATTATTGTGGCCATCTTTCTGGACTAAAGGAGAAAGCTTCCTATATCAAGAGAGCAGAACCAATATATCCAAAGAGGCAAAGAAGCAGAGCCGAAAGAGAATGAGAGGAAAAAATAGATATAATTTTCAGGTATTGGAGGTAGCCGTGCTTGAGGTGGATGCCCCAGTTACAGGATGTACTAAGTTTCGGTTTTTGCTAAAACAAGTTTGAGGTTAGTTTTCGTCATCTGCAGCCAAGAGGGGATCCCAGACCCTGAGAACACGTTGCACATGGCTTAGAACCTGAAGGTTATGCTTAGCTCAACTGTACTCAAGACCCTCTGTTGCACTTAGAGTGAAAATCTTTGTGGGCTTTTCTCCTCCCCCTTGTGATCCTGTTGTAGTTAGCCTCTGAGTTGATGATCATAGTGATAGCTGTATCTTTGGGTCTGTTTTCCAATCCAAAGTACCATCACCGTGCCTCCAGGCAACTGGAGAACAACCTTCCCTCTGCCTGGCCTTTCATACCTACCAGTCCTCTCTGGTAGAGGCTAAGGGCTGTCTGTCCTGTGGTCTGATGAAGTTCACCCCCACTCCTTTACTTCCTAGGCAGAAAGATGTAATGTAGGTAATTATTCTTTTCTGTTGTTCGCCTTTCAAAATTCACTCTTGAGGGGCGCCTCTATGGTTCAGTCAGTTAAGCGTCTGACTCTTGATTTCAGCTCAGGTCATGATCTCAAGGTCATGGGATTGAGCCCCCTCCATGCTCAGTGTGGAGCGTGCTTAAGATTCTCCCTCTCTGACGATGGACTCTGAAGAACAAACTGAGGGTTCTAGAGGGGAGGGGGGTAGGAGGATGGGTTAGCCTGGGTGATGGATATTAAGGAGGGCACGTGCTGCATGGAGCACTGGGTGTTATGCACAAACAATGAATCATGGAACACTACATCTAAAACTAATGATGTAATGTATGGTGATTAACATAACAATAAAAAAATTAAAAAAAAAAGATTCTCCCTGTCTGCCCCCCCCATTCATACTTGCACATATGTGTATGCTCTCTCTCTCTCTCTCAAAAAAAAAAATCACTCTTGGTGTAAGTTATTTTGCTTTGAATATCTGAAGTTTCCACAGCTGTCTTTGTCTCACTAAAAAAAAAAAATCTCTCACTAATATATATTACATATATATTTTACATATATATATACATATGTATGTTATATATATATCATGTTTATTTTTTAAAGATAATTATTTCAAGCACAAATTTACAGACGTTTACTCACAACTTCATCAGAGTAGGGTCCTCGGTGTGAGGTACCCAGGATCTGGGAAGAATGATGGAACCTCGGAAAAGGTGGTTCAAGTGTTGTTTCCCAAAGGGCTAGTCCTTGAAATGGCCGCATTCACATCGTTTTTGAAAACCTACCTAAAACACACATTCCCAGGAACTATCTGCTAGGTGTGGTCATTTAGTAGATCTGGATTGGGTTCTGGCACACCATAAATTTTTTTTTTTAACTTTCTAGGTTATTTGAAGTGCTTCCTTCCAAGATTTTTAAACATTACTTTTGAGGTAAAGGAAGTGAATAATACTTAGGTCAGATCACTGAGCCAATGGGGGGGAAGTATGATAAATAAGAAATTGAGGCTCCTGGCTGGCTTAGTCAGAAGAGCATGCAACTCTGGATCTTGGAATCATGAGTTCAAGCCCCACGTGGGGTGTAGAGATTACCTAAATAAATAAAACTTAAAATAAGAATTTAAAATGGAGAAGGAACAAGTTAGGGTTGGTTCATGATGGGTAGGAAAATTCACTGTGTTGAGATCACATCTTTCATCTGCGACAGCTCCCAGGGTGAGAAGTGTTTTGGTTTAGTCACAGGAAGCAATCTGAGGTAATGTGATGTAGTGAGATGCTGGGGCTCGAGTTAGGAACTGGTTTAGCTCCAGTCAAGCATGGGATTCTGAGTAAGCCACTTAACTTCTCTGGACCTCAATTTCTCATCTGTAAAGCTGTGTGATGATAATAACTTCTTCATAGTATTTTTATGGGAACAACAATAAATCATGCAAGGAAATGTGCTTTGAAAACTGCCAGTAAGTTATATAAGTTCAAGTTCTTACTACTAAGAAGCAGCTGCTTATAAGGACCACTTGATGTTAAAGAAGATTGAAGTAAAGTAAGGGAACAAGCCTCTTACTTTCCCTGTAGAACAATGTTGCTATTGTTCCTATTTATTTGAGGTCATGGATCCCTTGGAGACCATGATTACAGACAGATCCTCTTTCTAAACATTGCCCAAGTACATAAAAAAATGAAAAAAGTTTCAAAGTTTTCAAAGACAGTTTGTGGTTATGATGACTTAGTTGAGGAACCCTGTCTTCTCTTATAATTTGCTGCTTTCTTGATTTTTTTCTATGCATCACTCGAGGGTAAGCTTTGTGAGTTCACAGACTCTGATCTGCTCTTGGCTGCACCAGCAGCACCAATAACAGAGGGAGAAGGAGATCGCTAGCCACGTGTTGAACATGAGTGGGTTCTGATTTACACAAGCATGGAGCTAGGTTCACGGAGCTGAGTAGATGAGCATCTCCTGATGACTAAACCACTTAGTGGGGTGGGGGGAGGCTATAGGCAGATACACACACAACTGCTAAGAAGAGTTGGTAAGATGTGTGCCAAAAGTGAAGGGTGCTGCACTGTGGAACATTCCAGAGGCAATGACTGGGTGGCAACCTCTGAGCAGGGTCTTGAGTATGCATTTCAAATGTAGGAGCCAGAGTGTAAATTTAGGAGTTCTAGAATGGCTTAAGATAAGTGTAGAAAAGATTAATACTATGTCAGAAGTTAGAAAAACAGCTACGCTTAGTTAAGGTTGGATAACTCACATACCTTGGTGAACCCTCCCCCTGTTTTTAAAATGAAAAATTTTACTTGAAAATATAAATCTCTGCCTTTTCTTGAAGAGTAAACTGTGGCAATATTGACCCCACCATTGAGATAGGGCAGTAGTTGAGCCCTTGGAGGGGGTCTGTGATCTGTTAGCTGGTGTCCTACCAGCCCCCCCACCATGTCACTCATTTATGGGACAGCTTGGTCTACTCAGTCATTGGTTCAGAGTCCCAGAGCACACCAGACTTCGGATACCCACATCTTTATGACAGGGACATTTATGGAAAGACTCCTGTGGTAGAAAAATAAACAGGAAGTGCCCTTGTGTGGTGGAGGCTTGCTATTGAAGACCAGCATAGTGCCAAAGTCAATGAATTTAGAACAAATACATTTTTAAAAGACAACATGATGGAAAAATATTCCTGGGTAGTTCCTATGAATGATCAGGAATTCAGTGGTGGGGAGGGAAGCAGACATGATCATTGTTGGTGCTGCATTGCTGCAAATTATGTTGAGGTGATGGCATTGAGAAGGGTGTTTTTAGCTTGTTTTAGGAATTTTAATCCTTCGATTCAGTGATTGCATTCATCTCTCATGGGCTCACAGTTTCTGGTATCTCAATCATCATGTTAATTGTCCTCCTCATCCACAAATGAATAAATTGATGGGAAGTGCTGGGGAGGCTCATAGCCTGGCCCCACGCAAGAGAGAAGACAAGACACAGGAGAAAGATTGAAAACCTGAGCAGCCAGGACTAGCAGAAAAGAAAGTAATTTGCTTTGACCCAGGCAATAAATCTGCCGGCCAGTAATGATCATCTCTTGACACCAGTAGTGATGTTGATAAAGTGCCCTGTCCCAGGCTGTCCCCCGCCCCCGTCCCCCTGAACCACAAAGCTCTCCTGATTTGCGCGTCACTATTTATGAACGAGTGTCAGAGAGCAGAGATAAACGGATGATAAAGGGACAATGGCCTCTTTAAGTTAATGTGAGTTCCGATTGAAACCATCACAGATACCACTCTGCAGACCAAGGCAATGCACGCTCTCCTGTTTATGTTGTTATTATTATTATTATTTTTTTTTTACCTGTGGAAGTATTCCCAGAACTTGATATTCAGACAATTGCAGAGTCCTCATTGGAAACAAAGGAAAACAAGAGCAGACTAAAGAGTTCATGCACCTCAGTCCTACTGGTGATTCAGTCGAGTGCGTGTGGTCCCAGGAATGTGAGTCATTTTCCTCATTTGGAAATTTAAGGACAAAGTTTCAAACATGAGGTGAAGCAGATTTTTTTCCCTCCTGCCCTAATTTATTGTAAGTCTTTTTTTATGTAAGTTGTTGGATGTGGTGTCTCTGATTTCTAATCCGGTTGCATTTTTTTTTTTTTTTTTGGTCACTTAAAATTAACATGGTATTCGTAAAATACTAGTGAACCCACATTTAAAATTGTTATTAGTTATTTAATATGTACAAAAGTTTATTTTGTTTTATTTGATTTTATTTTTTTTTACAGCCAGCTAGTTAAAAATTTTTTTTTCTCCTTACATTTTAAAACTGTTTTATTTTATTTTGTTATTTTTTAAGTAGGCTCCATACCCAGTATGGAGCCCAACATGGGCTTGAATTCATGACCTGAGCTGAAATCAAGAGTTGGATACTTAACGGACCGAGCCACCCAGGTGCCCCTAAATTGTTATATTTTCAACAGTTATATAAATATGACAGCTATACAAGCACCTAAATAATTATCCTCAACTTTGCCTCTTGGTCTGCAAAACTTAAAACATTTACTTTCTAGCTCTTTAAGAAAGTTGCTGACCCATGTTCCCGGGCATTAAATACATTGTTAAGAATTTTCTTTTTGGGGGTCACTGGGTGGCTCAGTCAGTTAAGCGTCTGCCTTCGGCTCAGCAGGGAGCCTGCTTCTCTCTCTCTCTCTCTCTCTCTCTCCCCCTCTCCCTCTGCCCCTACCCACCACTCATTCTCTCTCTCTCTCTCAAATAAATAAAATCTTTAAAAAAAAAAAAGAATTTTCTTTTTTGTAATATATCTAGTCTCAAGTTGAAAACCATTTCATTATTTCTATTTGTTTGTTTTCTGTTATAAACACCACAGTATAAACACTTGTGGACCGGTCCTTTGGTGTACAAGTTTCTTCACAGTATAGATCAGACGGTAAGTTATGTGCATCTTCAGCTTTGTCAGACAATGTCATATTGTTTTCCAAAATGGTTGTCCCAAGTTGTGGCCTCACCAGAAGTACCATGGTCACAGGTGAAAGGAGACATTTGTCAGTTTTCTTCACTTCCCTCCCCAAACTTTCCCTTATATAGCTCAGTGTTAGGGTGTGGAGCAGGGAAATCAAGATAAATAAAATCACCAATAACTGTATCCTAAGATATCATGCACAACATAATTTTTAAAAGTAAGTCTTCTAATAGGCTATCATAGTACTTGATAGATGCTGAGTTTTATTAAGCTATCGTAATAATCTATTAATTTATCTTAAGATAATTTTATTCAAAACTGTAAAAATATTTTGAATTTTATATTCATGATATACATTTATATATAGTCATAATATCCAAATGTTGACAATATCTTGGCTGATGTATGTATTTAAAAAAAATCAAAGAAACATTTTCTAATTATTTGCCAATTTATGTGAAATTTCAAGGTACAAAATGACGTTTCAACAGAAATAAGAGAATAACAGCAGTCTGTGCTGAATGAAATGTGATTTTTGTGTGTCTCAGAATGTTCAAGGGGACAACAAAGTCTGACAATCAGGTTGCAACCTCTAAAGGTTGTTTGTTCTCTGAGTTGATTTCCAGGACTATATTCTCACTCTCAGAGAAACTGTACTTCATCATGGAAATGTGAGCCAATCCATCTTGGGGAACAGTGCTTATGTAGATGGCTCTATTTAGAAATACTATTATAAAGCTAACCCAGGAAGTTCAATTTCCCTCCCCAACCAGCATATCTCTGGAATTATTTTCCTTGCAGATCAATGGAACAGAGAATTGAATTGGCTCCTCTTTGTCGGCATTCATACTTCAGGTACCCCCAAGTGCTTTGTGTAATGAAAAACAGCAATGTTGGTGCCTTTAATAAAACAGTGACAATAATGCTTTCTTTTTCCCTGGCATTACTGCAGAAATGGAACTGATTTGGAGTCAAACAGCATGAGAAAAGACACATTCTCTTAAGTTAATATATCTGAAAAGCATACATAATTATAGATGTGTCAAGGTTCTGAAACAGTGAACTTCCTGTTATCCAGAGCGATTCAGAAAGTGAAACATCCTTGTTTATTTTCAGTTATGTATCTATCTCCACTCCATATGCTATGAATAATTGAGGACAGACACTATATTGCCCTCACCTCTATATTACTTGGCACATAGATGCCTAATAAAATTTTATTGAAAAAATATATGGATAACTACAATAGATTAAGTAAGTCGTCCCCTACATTCCATGAGATAGATGATGGTATCAACCATTACTACATTTTTACTGACTTCCTAAAGTGTGCTAGATACCAATTATCAACAGTGAAAGGAGTAGTCTCTAATATTTACACCAAAACAATAGCAAATATGATCCTATTAATCATTAACAAGGTGGTCAGGATTTTAAAATATGTCAGTGTCTTCCGGCCATTGCTCTGAATGTAATTTTATTTACATATATATGCATGTATATATACATGTAAATAAATAAATAAATATATATCTTTAAAATCACAAAGCCATTTCTCACATATATAATATATATATAAAAAAATATATATATACATGTATATTTGGTGTGAGAAATGGCTTTGTGATTTTATAATGTAATTCACTGAAAATATAACTGCAAACCTACTACATCCCATTACTTGTAACCATTGTTGAGAATAGAAAACAAGGAACGTTCGGTCCCTAAATCTAAGTGTTGATGAGAAGGGTGAATCTTAACTTCTTGAAACAACCAAAAAAAAAAAAAATTTACTAAACTAAATCTGAGCTTAGAAGAGGTGATACAGGCCAAAGTGGTAAGGGATGCATCAGGGAAAAGACAAAACAATGAGTATCTGGGTCATCAGAGAAGGGCCATGGCACGTCGGGCAAGATGGACACTGAAGAGCTGAGACACCACAAAGGATGAAGGTTTTCCAGCATCCATCCTGACCGGTGCAGTCTCATACATAGCATCATTTATGAAAGTGGAAACTGGAATGTGCTGTAGGAAGAGGAGAACCAGTCATTTATACTTTCTGGACGATTGGATGGTGGAAGATGATTGATTATGTGTCTTGCTTTCACCTGATTGCCACTCTTCCATGAACCAGGGTTCTCACTGTAAAAGTAGGACTGAAGGAAGTAACCTGGCCTCTGAACATAAACCATGTGTGTCAAACTCCTTTTCAAACTCCAGCACTGGTATGTTATTTCTAAAACCGTGGTTGGCAGAATTACATTAGCACTACGCCCTGTTGCAACAGGGGAAACACTTCCTTCTCTTTCACGTTGTGTCCCTCCCCTCCCCTTCCTGCTCATTTCCTTCCATTCCCTTCCCTTCATGCAAGCCAAAGAACCCAATATCAAATATTTGATTGAAGCTACAGACAGAGCCTGACCAGAGAGTCTCTAGAACTTTAGAAAGACCGGTGTGTTAGTTGAGCTCTGATGCATACATTTTGTGGCATCACAGGTAATTTATTTAACTTCCCTAAGACTCAGCTTCATCAAGTGTAAAATGAAATTGGGAATACCTACATTGCAGAAGTACATTGAATTTGAACTGATTTAGCAAATATGATACCTAATTTATTGTCTTACCCCATATTAATTGTTCAAAATATTTGACTTTTATTAGTGCAACTCCTATTAGGATAAAAACAGGACAAAATACTTTTGTTAGGAGCTCCCATGTGTCAGAGCCTCCATATACAACAATATCTTCATTTTCATAACAGCCTGGTGGTCAGCACCTATTTCCCTTATGGCTGAAATAACCAAGAGCTCGGGGAGGTTAAGTGACTTATCCCAAGTCATACAGCCAGTGACATTGCTGGGATTTAAACCCAGATCTGTCTGGCTCTAAAAACATGCTGTCATAAACCATACCATGCTGCCTTCATGATGCCAAAAGTTGGATACAGATTCTAACTAGTCGAATGCTTTGCCTACAGTCACTGAGTTAATTAGCAGTAGAGTCTAAATTAAAATACACTACTCTGTCATCAGCCAACAAAATTATAGATTAGTTGGTTCAGCAGTTGGTTGGATTGTAGTTAGCTTGTTCTTTGGCTCAGAGGATTATAGACAAGGGGCCATCCAAATACTAAGAAGCAACATGAGTGTGTTGATTGTGTTTTGGATTATTCTGTTGAATTTCATTTTAAAGGCACCAGAGCAATATTTGTCAGGGACTAGACCTATAAATTTGAATAACTGCTCGAATAGCTCTACTTGAGTAAGAAATGTCCAATCTTCCATTATAGTAATGTGTCCTTGGGGTATGTTCAGCTATGGGAGAAAAGAGGAATTTTCTTTTCCAAACTTGAGGGATACTCCATGTCCCCCAACTGGTAATTTACTGGATGATGGAGGAATTAAGCAGTTCAGTATCTCTGCTGAGTGGCAGGATTCCCCCTCTGAGATCTACAGTCAGCAAAGAAGCTCAACTCTAGCTCCTCCTCCTGTTCTTCTCAGCTTCCTCCTCACTGTCACCTCCTCCCTCCTTTCTTTCTCCCCACTGCCTCTGCACCCTTGTCTCCCTCCTCTCCTCCTCCATCCCCTCTCCCTATTCTCCTCCTTCCCATTTTCTTCCCTCTTTCCTCTCACCTACTCTTGCTCTTCCTCATCTTTGCCCCTCTGGTCCTCCCTCCCCTCCTTATTCTCTTGTCTTCTTTCACCTGCCCTTCTGTATTTTCTTCCTCCACTGTCTCCTCCTCTCCCTCTTCTTCCTCTTTCCTCCTCCCTTTTCCCTCCTCACTTCTTTCCTTCCTGTCTTCCCTCCCCCATAATCTGTATATTTCACTTCTAATTCATTTTTAATTGAAAGTTTTATTCAGATAATTGCAGATGTGCATGTAACTGTAAGAAATAATGAGACTCTAGTACATTTCATTTAGTTTCCCCAGTAGTAAGATTTTGTAAACCTGTACTCTAATATCACAACCAGGATACTGACATTAATACAATCCATCAGCCTTATTTAGATATCCTCAGTTTTACTTACTCATCAGTGTTTGTGTATATGTGTGTGTGTGTATCTGCTTATATTTAGTTCTGTACAATTTTATCACCTATGTAGTTTTGTATATTCACCACAGTCAAGATACTGAGTAGATCCAACCACATGAAGATCCCTCGTGTTTTCCTTTTGTAACCAAAACCATCTTTTTCCTGCCCTAATCCCCAACTCCTAGAAACCACTCATGCCCTCCAATACAAAAATTGTGTCATTTCAAAATGTTATATAAATGTAAATGATTCAGCAGGCATGAAATCACAAATAGTAAGGAACATGGTAAGAGGGTCAGCAGATACTTGAGCTTCTAGACAAGAACGAGGTGATCTGGAGTAGACAAGGTGAGGACAACACAGACAGGATGAGACTAAGGGAAGCATTCAAGCAGGGCATTTGGTGGGCCAGAGAAGCTGGCATGCTGTGAAGCAGGACATTGTTGAATAGGGTAGACTTCTCCTGCAAGGGACACTTACCGGGGGTCTATAGGAAGTGGCATGGAGCCAAACAATGGGAAAATCATTTTTAACAAGGATGCCTATAGGAAATTGAATATACTAGTAAAAACAAAAAAAATGAGTTGAATGGTCCTCCATTCTCTGAGTGAAAAGAAAGCAACTATTGAAGAGAATTAATTGCTCTGGCAAGAACAATGGCTATAGAGCCAAGCAAATGGATCAAGGTCACTTTACTGGGTTAACAATTACTCTGGCATTTTACAGTGTGTGTTGGAAGAAGCAAACCTTTCATAGATTTCAACTCATAAAAATTGAAACTCAAGTGAATTCTGAGCAATTGAAGTAATAGTTTCTAAGAAAAAGCAGCATATAATAATATATTCCTGAAAAAAAGAAATCAATTAGTTCCAGTGCAGATGGCATGGAAGACATGCCAGGCAAGGTCCACAAAGTAGGCTTTCAGAAAAGACCAGACCAAATCTGACCACATGAGAATGGAGGACATTTTCTCATCCCAGATTCTTATGAGAAGAAAATAGAAATTGACGTCAGATACTCCCCGACAGTGTTTACAATTGTGCATACTCAGACTTTAAGCTGTTTACAGATCGACATTATAGCTAAACATATTGAAGCCTCATTGCAGAGTGGAGGCCCATTCATTCTAAACATTTTTCCTTTTTTTCCCTGCTTCCATTAAGTCAGGAGTTAATGAGCCACTTCAACTATTGTTCATCGATTTAACTGCTTCCTTGGGGCCAAGGACATTTTCTTATGTGTTTCCCATTTATCCTCAAAGTCCAGGATAATTTATTTATTCAACAAATATTACTGAACACCTACCTTATGCCAGGCAGGGAGGATACACCATCAAGGCATTGAACAAAAGAGACCTCATCCTTTGTTTTGTTGGTATTTAGAGTCTGGTGGAGGTAAGTCTTCATTTAATCAACCAAGTATTTGGTGAACATCTACCATGAGCCAAACTCTATTCTATATCCTGGAGATAGAGCCAACTATGAAAAAAGGAAGGGAAAGTAACCAAGCTGATCATTAAGGATGTAGACAGATGGGTGAGATCTAGAGCAGATGTGCCCAGAAGATGACTAGCATAGTGTCATAGAGCATGACTGAATGTCCATGGAGACCAGAAGTCAGGGAAGCCTCACAGAAGTAATGACAGTTGATCTGACATCTGCCTGGCAACAATGTATCAGCCATGAAAAGTCCTGGGCATGGAGGATTCCAGGCTGATTAAACATTCAACAAATAATTAAATATAATTGTTTAATTACCATTATCCTAAGCACCATACTGATTTTTATAACCGGCATTTCTCCCTCTTTGAATTCATATTATTTTCATCTCTTCTTCCTAAATTTCTAGGTTCTGAAATCACACAAATGAAAGAACTCTACCAGATTTCCCCCTACACAAAAAATGTTTCCCATGTGGTTGGCAACTTTTGAGAGCTCTCCCTCCTAATTCAGGATAGTTACTGACAGCCTTCCAGGGATAAGGCTTGATTTTTACTTCTGCCTTGGGGCAAGAGATACTGCTTTTGGCAAAGCTAGTTTTAAATTTCTCTAGACTCAAGATACCAAGAGGAAGTGGAATAGCAAATAACAGAAAAACAGCAATTGACAATCGTTTCAAAAAAAAATTAAAAGCTATGCTAAATGGATCATAACATGCTCAAATACATGAAAAAATTACTTCAAAACACAGCTGGGGAAAAATGTTTGTTTTTGTTAAAAGTTGCTCAAAGGCATCATCATAATGACAGATTCTTTAAACATCTACAAACACAAAGGCCTGGAAAATAACTCTTCATTGATTTTTTTAACCTGCTGTATTTCATGTATTCTGAAAGCTATTGGTACTCTTAACAAGGGCTTCCTCATATCTGCTGGATTTTATGAATGATCATTTTCTGCTGAGTCAATCTGGGAAAATCCCTTTTGCTGAGATAGTCCCTAATGGCCACTTTTATAGTCTTCTTACTTGTTTTATTACTCAAGAGGACTTCCAGTTTCTCCAGTCAGTCTAAGCACAGAGGATCTGAACAACAAAAATACCCATCATTGGATTTTCCTGCTAGTCAATATGGATTTTTTTAGATCTTAGAGTTCGAAGAGATTTTCTGGTTCATGTCCTGAGAGCCAGATCATGCAGACACAACATCCATAGATTGTTGCTTCGTGAGGAACAAAACTCTACCTTCTGGTCTTTTGCTTGCATCCATCGTGGCTCCATGCAAAACCCCCCATGTAGAATTCAGACCTTCTAGTCTCTATGCTTAGGTGTGCCTGAGTGGCGGATTGAAATGATCACAAATGGGACTTAGATCAAATTTTCTGAATATAGAATCTGAGACAGATCCTGATTCATTGAGGGGGTGTTCTCAGGAGAAAATAACAAGGATGTGAAGGAAGCAGGATAGGGCAGAAGGGAAAGGTAAGTAACAGTAGATGTAGTTTTAGATGTTGTCTTGCCCCAGTTTGACCCCACAGGAAACCCTGGAAGCATAAGTAGCGCCACACAGTAATCTCAGCTTGAGAGAAGAGACCTTTTACCACTGTAACCCTTGGTCATTAGCAGTGGGCCATCCCTGAGGGAAGACTGATGACCTGTCAGGTATTTCCAGGTGAGGTGGTTCCTGTCAGGCCCAGGGAAGTTCTGAGAAGGGTGTAGCTATGAGCTGTGAGCACCCAAGTGTCCTAGCAACTAGGAGATGGGAGCGTCAGTCTGGCAAAGGGGATCCAAGCAGGGAATCAGCAATGTCTTTTACACAACCACAAAACCTTGCCTTTGTTGTTGTTTCATTTTTCCTGCCATCAGCCATCCTGGGCTGTGAGGCCAGCCACGTTTGCAAAGCCATTTTCCCTTCAGAGTTAACAGTTACCAAGTTGTAACTGATTGATTTTAATTCACTCCTGAAGTGGCTCAGTTAGAGCTGGAAACGCCAAGAAGCTCCAAACAAAAGGCATAATTACCGAGGTCGACAATGTCATTGATGACTTATTGTCTTGGGGGTTGGTCATGATACCCTGAGATGGCATGTTGCTTTTGTCAGCTAAGAGTACATTCAAACAGCATTGCAGAGTTTCCCATCAGGGAACAAAACGGTTTCAAAGTTTCATGCTTCAATTGAGTCCCCTCCCTGCCCAGCCCCTAGGGGAAAGCCATGAGCTACTAAAAGTACTTAGAAAGCAAACCAACGGCAAGAGCTCTGAAGGGTGTACAATTAGGTGTAATGCTTAGACCCAAACTTTCAATTCAACTGTGAAAGGCCAATTTAAAGATTTTTTTTTTTTTTTTTTTTTTTTTTGACAGAGAGAGACACAGTGAGAGAGGGAACACAAGCAGGGGGAGTGGGAGAGGGAGAAGCAGGCTTCCCGCTAAGCAGAGAGCCCGATGTGGGGCTCGATCCCAGGACCCTGGGATCATGACCTGAGCCGAAGGCAGACGCTTAACGAATGAGCCACCCAGGCGCCCCGTGAAAGGCCAATTTAAGGATGCCTCACCTGGCATCGAATTTAAGAAGTCACTCAATCTTCCAATCTTCTTGAGATAAGTAGGGTAGCCACTGTTGATAAACTCCAGAGCCCCGAAGAATACAGATTATAAAACAGACCCAACTATGATGCTGGCTACCATGTAATGCATGTTTCTGTATGACTTAGACACTGTCCTAAGAAGATGATGTATCTCATTTAATGATAAAGAAACCCTAGGAAGTACATATTGTTATTCTGGTTTTGTAGATGAATCAACTAAGGCACAAAACATTCCTATGAAGTGCAGGTTGCTGAACATGCAGTGGACATCTCTGCCCCCCTGCAGAATAACTATGAAATGAGAGTAAGAACCCAAGTGTGGTAAATGAGATAATCAAGACTTCCAGCATTTTAAACCAACATGGAATAAAATAAAAAGAATTTTGATATAATAAAAAAAAAATTTTTAGACAAAAATTCATTTATTTTTTTTTAAATTAGGAACCCCTGCCATAGAAGTATGTGATTAAGTCATGTGAATTTAAGAAGGCTTCCCTGAGATAAAGAGGAAGAGAAAATATTCTAGACAGGGGAGATAGCGGGTACAAAGACCCCGTGGCCAAAGAGAGCATGGTCCATGTGGTTGGCTGGAGCAAGTGAGGGTGGGCCTGAGAGGGTCACAGCTGAGAGGTAGGCAGGAGCCAGACCAGGCAGGACGTGTTGCCGTAATAAGGGGATTTTCTTCAATATTATACACAATGAAAACCCACTGAAGCAGTGGGAAAACCATGAATTTCCTTTAACATGAAAGTAAGGGCAGGGGTGCATAATTGCCAGATATTCATTTTGGTGTTTAAAAGAGCCCTCTGGTTTTGGAATGAGTAGTGGATTGGAAAGAAAACAGCATGAAAATACCAATTAACACCTATTGCAAATAAGCAAGGCTGAATGCTGATTGCATTTTGGCCAGGGTGTTGTTGATGGAGATGAACATAAGTTAAAATATTCCAGAAATATTTTGTCAAAAAAAATTGACAGGAATTGGTAATGGATTGAGTGCACTGGGGTGGGGCGGTGACCCCAAAGGCGATGCTAAAGTTTATTCCTGGTTTCTGACATACAGCTACAAGAATAGTCGTGTCATTTACTGAGGAAAGAAATATTGGATGCTTCTCAAACTCCAACCAATTTTGTTGAGACCGTAAGTTTAGTACTGGATGTGTTGAATTTGAGGTGCCTTTGGGAAACAAACAAATAAACAGGTGAGGACAAGCAGACAGTAGAATAACAAATCTAAAATAGAACTCTGGATTAGAGATGATTATTGAATCCATGAGTATGGATGACATTTACCTAAAAGTTGATAAAGTGAAAGAAAAAGAAACTAGCCTGACTGTTCCAGGTTGTAATGAGTGGATATATAGGCCGCAGCAGATAATACTTTTGTGGAACGGAGAATTCATTAATGCATGGAATACATGATAAACTGAGTTTGTAGCTGGGGCAGGATCAGCATCTGGCAAAATTGTCAAATATAGGCTGTTTCTCTTTAACTTCTTCCTTGGAAAAGATCACCAAAGTGAGAGAGCAGAAAATTCGTTTTAGTCCAAAAGCAAAGGAAATACGTTTAACAGAAGACAAAATTGTTTGCCTTCTCTTCTTTCTCTTTTAAAACTTTTTTCCCAAGCTCGTGCTGAACACAAATTCTCATCGAGCATCAGCACCAGCCCATCAACCATAGATCAGACACCCCATGTCTAATGATGAACAACCTCTGACCAATCACTTTCCAAGAATCCCAAGACACAGCTGAAGAACATAATTGAAAACTCTAAAGAATGGCTCCGGGGTTACCCATTAGAGCCGAAGAACTAGGGAGGGAGCTTACTAAATTCTCTTTGACTGAGAGCAGGCATGCATCTGAACAAACATGTCATCGGAAATACACAGCAGCCGGAGGCTCCCTGAAAAAGAAAAGAAATCCCCAAAAAAACCACCAAGAGCAACTCTAGCTCAACTTAGTGATTGTGATGAATCCATCACCAGAAAGCTCTGTCAGGTATAAGCTGTCCTTATACGGCTGTCCTTGAGCCACCTTGCCTCTGTCTTACCCCTATCAGCAGAGACACACCAGCTTCCTTCCTCACTTGTTCGCTTTCCTCATTCAAAATAAATAAAGTGGCCAAGTTGCAATTCACTGAAAATAATACTCAGCAGATTAAATCTATTGCACATTTGCTTTCTTCCAGATAAGCTCAAGAATATGGTACTTTTTTATTTTATTTTTTGAGTAAACATAACAAAAACCTGAAACTGTTTTCTCAGCATGGGCTAAAGCTTACAGATGGAAATCCTAGGTCAGGGGGAGTAAAAACAAGAGTCTGGCCCTGTTGGCCAGTTCAGCCATATTCCACCATATGGAGTGGCTTTCAGGGTATGCACTAGTATCTATTAATATGTCCCTGTGGATGACCCTTGAAGCTTTCTCTTCAACCCTGTTCTGTCCCTCAGGAGGCTAATTGGTGTGGAAATCATCACCAAGCTCCCTTGCCTGCCTCCCAACTTGGAGTTGAGTCAGCTAATGAGAGGTGCCTAGCAGATCAGAAATAGAGAAGGAAGTAAGTTGGAAGTATTTATTCCATTTCTCTGGTCTCTGGGTTCCTGTGAGCTGATGCATTCCTCTGTCACAGATCAGTTCCCCCTTCCCCCATGGCCCTCATTGTCTCCAGAGATGGGACTGGCTTCCTCCTATATGATAATAAAGCCCTCTGTTACCAATCCCAAAGTGCTCCACTCTCCCTTGTGGTTTCCCTACACTCAGCTTACATCTTTGTATGAAGTCCCTTTATAAAACTGCATTAGTTCTCTGTGGGTCCCTGCCCCACATGGGGTAACACATACTACAGACAAATCACTCTGGTACACCAAACCAGGGATGGAAAACAAGAAGCTACAGGGACAAAGGAAACTGCATGAGAAGGATGCTGATAGAGAGCAGCTAATTCAAGTTGTAGTCACTGTTAAAGGTAGCTTCCCAATTCACAACATCCTTCCTTCCAGAGCACCAGCCCCCAGTCCACTGGGATGTGTTTTAGGCAGGCATGTCCATATAGTATCCTCCCCAGTCCACCTCTCCCCTATCCAAACTTAGCTAATATGACCAAGGATAGTTACATGACCCAATAAGGGTCAGTCATGTCCTTTTCCTGGAAACTTGGAACGTGGACTGTGAAAGGCCAGCCATTGAGCTGTGAGATTAGTCACAAGAAAAAAATGGAAGAATGAAATAAAGGGACAGAAGGCAGAGATTGAAACCCAAGAGATTGCAATACCTTCCCAAAACTTGGCCCCATCTCTCCCTTGAACAGAGTTATCGCTATGTCTTTAAAATAAAACCCTCTTCTGATCCATGAGCATGGAATGTTCTTCCATCTTTTTGTGTCTTCTTCAATTTTTTTCATGAGTGTTCTGTAGTTCCTAGAGTATAGATCCTTTACCTCTTTGGTTAGGTTTATTCCGAGGTATCTTATGGTTTTGGTGCTATTGTAAATGGAATCATTTCTCTAATTTCTCTTTCTACAGTTGCATTGTTAGTGTATAAGAAAACAACTGATTTCTGTGCATTGATTTTGTATCCTGCCACATTACTGAATTGCTGTATGAGTTCTAGTAATTTGGGGGTGGAACCTTTGGGGTTTTCCACATAAAGTATCATGTCATCTGCAAAAAGAGAGTTTGACTTCTTCTTTGCCAATCTGAATACCTTTTATTTCTTTTTGTTGTCTGATTGCTGTTGCTAGGACTTCTAGTACTATGTTGAACAATAGTGGTGAGAATGGGCATCCTTGTCGTGTTCCTGATCGTAAGGGAAAGGCTCTCAGCTTTTCCCCATTGAGGATGATATTTGCTGTGGGTTTTTCATAGATGGATTTTATGAACTTGAGGAATATTCCCTCTATCCCTATACTCTGAAGAGTTTTAATCAGGAAAGGATGCTGTATTTTGTCAAATGCTTTTTCTGCATCAATTGAGAGGACCATATGGTTCTTCTCTCTCCTCTTATTAATGTGTTCTATCACATGGATTGGAAGAATAAACATTGTTAAAATGTCTATGCTACCCAGACCAATCTATACCTTCAATGTCATCCCAATCAAAATTCCAAAGACATTTTTCAAAGTGCTGGAACAAACAATCCTAAAATTTGTATGGAATCAGAAAAGACTCCAAATTGCCAAGGAAATGTTGAAAAAGAAAAACAAAGCTGGGGGCATCACGTTGCCCGATTTCAAGCTATATTACAAAGCAGTGATCATCAAGACAGCATGGTACTGGCACAAAAACAGACATATAGACCAATGGAACAGAATAGAGAACCCAGATATGGACCCTCAACTCTATGGTCAAATAATCTTTGACAAAGCAGGAAAAAACATGCAATGGAAAAAAGACACTCTTTTCAATAAATGGTGCTGGGAAAATTGGACAGCCACATGCAGAAGAATGAAACTCGACCATTCTCTAACACCACTCACAAAGATAAACTCAAAGTGGATGAAAGACCTCAATGTGAGACAGGAATCCATCAAAATCCTAGAGGAGAAGATAGGCAATAACCTCCTTGACATCGGCCACAGTAACTTCTTTCAAAATACATCTCCAAAAGCTAATGAAACAAAAGCAAAAATGAACTTTTGGGACTTCATCAAGATAAAAAGCTTCTGCACAGCAAAGGAAACAGTCAACAAAACAAAGAGGCAACCCACAGAATGGGAGAAGATATTTGCAAATGACACTACAGATAAAGGGCTGGTATCCAAGATCTATAAAGAACTTCTCAAACTCAACACCTAAAAAGCAAATAACCAAGTCAAAAAATGGGCAGAAGACATGAACAAACACTTCTCTGAATAAGACATACAAATGGCTAACAGACACATGAAAAAATGTTCATCATCATTAGCCATCAGGGAAATTCAAATTAAAACCACATTGAGATACCACCTCACACTTGTTAGAATGGCAAAAATTGACAGGGCAAGAAACAACAAATATTGGAGAGGTTGTGGAGAAAGGGGAACACTCTTACACTGTTGGTGGGAATGCAAGTTGGTACAGCCACTTTAGAAAACAGTGTGGAGGTTCCTCAAAAAATAAAAAATAGAGCTATCCTATGACCCAGCAATTGCACTCCTGGGTATTTACCCCAAAGACACAGATGTAGTGAAAAGAAGGGGCATATGCACCCCAATGTTCATAGCAGCAATGTCCGCAATAACCAAACTGTGGAAAGAGCTGAGATGCCCTTCAACAGATGAATGGATAAAGAAGATGTGGTCCATATATACAATGGAATATTACTCAGCCATCAGAAAGGATGAATACCCAACTTTTACATGAACATGGATGGGACTGGAGGAGATTATGCTAAGTGAAATAAGTCAAGCAGAGAAAGTCAATTATCATATGGTTTCACTTATTTGTGGAACATAAGAAATAGCATGGAGGACATTAGGAGAAGGAAGGGAAAAATGAAGGGGGGGAAATCGGAGGGAGAGATGAACCATGAGAGACTATGGACTCTGAGAAACAAACAGGGTTTTAGAGGGGAGGGGGGTAGGGGGATGGGTTAGACCAGTGATGGGTATTAAGGAGGGCATATACTGCATGGAGCACTGGGTGTTATACGAAAACAATGAATCATGGATCACCACATCAAAAACTAATGATGTACTGTATGGTGACTAACATAACATAATAAAATTAAATTTTAAAAAATAATAAAATAAAACCCTCCATTTTTATTTGTGAGCTACAACTGGTTTCTGTTACCTGCAACTGAAAGAGTCCTAAATGATCCATTAAACAACAAATGATGCTTTTTATCCAACAATAATGTGGTGGGTTCCTATGGCTGTATTCCAGCACCATCCTGCAGAACTTTCTGTAATGACGGGATGTTCTATAAAGTCTGCACTGTTCAGTGCAGTAGCCACTGACCACATGTGGATATTGAGCATTTGAAGTGTAGGCCATTGATGGAGGAAATGATTTTTCTAATTTTAATTGAATTTAAATAGCCATATGGGGCCGGTAGCCATCATATTAGGCAGTTCAGCTCTAGACTTTTGGCTTTTTCGTGTTTTACATTTTTGTTTCTTCTCTATTAGTTGGTTTTGAGCCTTCTGGGTATCTACTAAAGGTACTCAGTTAAGCTGGCATGTCCTTGTAAAGAACTGTCAATAATTAGGTGTTTACTCCTATTCTTTCAGTTTTTAGCATTTTCTCCAGATACCTATAAATGAGAAACTTGGAGCCTTGAAACTTGGTCTGTTATGACCAGATTACTACTTAGTTGTCCTGCCCAACTCCTGTCAGTCTTTAATCCTCACCATTGAGGCCCGTCATACTAAACACAGCGAAGTTTCCGTAGTTTGCTGTGCTCTATCACACCTTCATAACTTTGCGTAAGTGGTACCCTCATTATGTGTGTTTTACTTATTTGTTCTTTCTTTTATTCACCCACCCATTCATCCTTTCACCCAAGCATCCCCCAAATTTTATGAAATAGGGCAGATTCAGTATCAGACACCTATAGACAGCATTTTTATATGTGGGGTGGGTTTTTTAATGGGAGTTGTGGATTTGTGTAACCGAATAACCTACAAAAAGAGTAGATTTTCTCAAAGTATGGTTTGTGTGCAACACACACGAAATTGTCAAGGATGCTTTTTGAAAATGCATTATAGCAGAGTGGTTGGGAATGTAAATAGTATTTTGCTTTATTTGATTTTTTTATTAATTCATATAAAATACTAGAAAGAGTATCTGTTGAGCAGTAAATGTGCAGTAAAATGTTAGACAGTGATAGCATTTGCTCAAAGTGTCTCCAATATTGCACTCCTGCTTCTGTCACCTAAACCTGCTCTTCCTTTGCCGTCTTCCCCTCAGTCAGTGGTGGCTCTATCTTTTTCAGACTGAGTATTTTCTGGGGAGCAAACGCTGAGATGGAAATTACTGCCTGGGAAGTTTAATCAGATCGTGCTCTCAAAATCGATGAGTGTGGGGAGAGGGAAGAAAGTTAGGTAGGCACAGGGAGAAACTGGGCTAAGACACAGTCTCAGCTGACCTCTCCGGAATGCTGACGTTGGAATGGATTTCCTGAGTCATCCTTAGAAGGACCCGGTGAGTCAGGCTTTTGCCTCCCAAACCCCCTTATCAGCCTACTGTTGGATGCATACTGCAGGCCAAGGGGTGTGACCTTGAGCAAGGGCATTCTGTTCAGCTGATGTCAATTTCCAGAGGCCCGGGAGTTGAGGGCTCTCTGCTGGCAGCACCTGCCCCAGTTGGGGAGATCTGCCAATCAGTCCAACAGAGGGATCTCTGTATCTATCAGAGCATCCAGTATGCAGTCTTTTCAGTTCAGACTAAGAACTTGCAGTCATCTTTCATTTCTCTCTTTCCATTCTACCCCAGTTCTACCTTCAAAATACAACCTGCACTACTGCTGAGCACCACACCACCATTGCCTCCAATTTGGGTGGTTTAAGTAGTATTCTTACGGATCGTCCTGTTTTTGCCTTTGCTCTACGTCTAGTTTATGCTCGATGCAATAGTGTGATCATTTTGAAACATGTCAGGTTGCATCACTTGTCTGTTCTAAACTCCGGGGGTTCCCCATCTCAGAGTAGATTCAAGAGTCCTTAGAGCTATCTACGGGGTCACGATCTATCCACCCACAGCGTTTCTGACATGATTTCTTACCAGTTCCTCCTGTGACCACTTAACTTCAGCTCTGTTCCACGTCAAACACTCCAGGCATCCTCCTGACTAGGATTTTGAATGCTATTCTTTGCTCATCCTAGAAAGCATATGCCCTGTTTTCCCACGTGGCTCCCCACCCCCCACCCTGACCCATTCTTTCAGGTCTCTGCTCTGATGTCATTTGATCAGCAAGGCCTTCTCAAACTACCTCATCTAAAACAGGATCCCCAGTCCCCTGATATTTCTTATCACCTTGCATACTTCATTTTGCTCCAAGTTCTTTTCACCGGCTCATATTATTTGTCTATTTGTTTTCTCATCTGTCTCACTGTCAAAATGTAAGCTACACAAAGCAGGGCCCTTCTTTTGTTGTTCTGTGACAGCTTGGTGTTCAGAACAGAGCGGCAGACAGCACGTGCACAGCAAATTCTTGTTGACTAAAGCTTTTACATTTGGGCCAAATTTAGTCAGATAAAGAGACCTCTTCTCTGCCTTGTGACACCTAGGAATAAAAAAAGAAAAATTCGGGGGCACCTGGGTGGCTCAGTTGGTTAAGCGTCTGCCTTCAGCTCAGGTCATGATCTCAGGGTCCTGGGATTGAGCCCCGCATCGTGCTCCCTGCTCCACGGGGGGCCTGCTTCTCCCACTGCCTGCCATTCTGCCTATTTGTGCTCTCTCTCTGTCTCTCTGTCAAATAAATAAATAAAATATTTTTTTAAAGAAGAAAAACTTGGAATGGGATATGCTTACCTGTTGCAGTAAGGCAGAATTCTAGACCCCACTTCAACCACCAAGATTATCATCCCCAGTTGTTCAATCAGACCTAACCTAGGTACTGCTTGCAGATGGAATTGATGATATGGACCTGCAAGGGATTATCCTGGGTTATCCAGGTGGGCCCAGTATAATCACTTGAGTCTTTAAAGACAGAGAACGTTCTCTGGCGAGAATCAGAGATGGGGTGAGGAGAGTAGAAGAGGTTCAAAGTGTAAGAAGGGTTCATCCCATCACTGCTGGATCTGAAGAAGCAGGAAGGAATTCACAAGCCAAGAAATGCAGGCAGCATCTAGAAGCTGAGACTAACCCAACAAGGATAGGAGGACCTCAGTCCTACAGCGCACATGACTGAATTCTGCCCACAGCCCAAATGAGCTGGGAGTGGATTCTTTCCCCAGATCCTCCTGCAAAGAACACAGCCTCACTCCTGTCTTTGTTTCAGCCTGTGACAGTCAAAGCCAAGGACCCAGTCCACTCTGCTGGTGGACTCCTGACCTACAGAACGGTGAGCAAAATGGTGTTATTTTAAACTACAAAGCTTAATTTGTTACAGCAACATAGAAAAATTAATACTTTAAAAAAATTATTCTCTTTGTTCTCAGATAAACACCATTTTAGTAAGTAATCGGCATATAAAGAAAAGGGATAACAAAAGAAGCTCCCTACTTCTACATATTCTACTTTTTATTCTATAACTAAAGACCAGTAATGCGAATCATTGAAGTGAACTGTGTTTTACTAATATAATTATGATTCTGTACTGCTGATCCAATAAGTATATATTTTACTTGTCAGAGTCTAAGAGGGGGGTATCATTTTATTCAACAGTGATCTTGGAAAGGTTCCTTGTGTTTATTAGTGAGCTTGTCTGAGTGTTGCACTCCAGGCAGTTAATTCAAGAGAATAATCTAATAAAGCAAACGGTACCCACAGTTTCAATTACAAATACCAGCAGTTTTGATTTGGGGAAAAAAAAAAAACCTCACAAACTAGTCTATTGAATCATGATTATTCTGGCAGTTAAAAGCCTTTACAGGTATTTAGATGGATTTTAGTGAATCACTTACCTAGTTCTCTTTTTTTCTCTTTCTCCTTCAAACTCCAGGAATTGCTCTAAAGAGGTAACTGTAAGTGTAAAAGGCTTGTTATAACAGTTACAAGGTTTAAGCCAGTGTTAAGTACTGAATATTATTATTATTGATGACCTTGATCAGTTGAGTTTCTGCTCCTCCTTGTTTGGCCATTTCTGATGTTTAATGATTTCTAGGGCAATTCTTTCTCTACTCTTAAATTTTCCTTTGGCTAATTTTCCTCTTTGTGACCCTCCTTGAACTTTCCTGGTTTTCTTTTTCACTATCCTTCCCATCCCTTTCTTCTCTGCCTCTCTCTTCCTTTCATTCCGAACCCCTTCACACAGACATGATTTCATTTGACTTGTCCTACCTGGTATATAGAGTGGTACAAAGTGGTAGGCAGAAGGCTTATTCATTGTAGTGTAAGTTTTAATAACATATGAATGGAAATAGTCCAAATCCCCACTAATAGGGACTTGGCCAATAACTTATGGTATATCTACAAAACTGAGTACTACACAGCTGGAAAAAAAAAATTGGAGAGATCTCTCTTATGCCCTTTTCAGGTACCCAAAGGATTGAGAGAAGATTGTCTTTATAGAGTGTTTTGACTAATGAATGAATACAGAATAATGGAATTAGAATATCACTTTATAACACCTAATGAATTAAAGGATCTAGACAAGAATTATCAAGTGGCAACCAGGTGTTTTATGCTCCCAACTGTGAATTAATCTTGTATTTACCACTCTTCAGTTGAATTTGAATCTAATAAATCTTCCAGATCTAAATACCAATTTCCAGGAAATCCTGGGGATATGTGGACTTTTGAAATACCATCAGTGTGATATAATGATGGAAATTCAGACTCTGAGGCGCTCTTAAAATAATGATCATTATATTAAATAATTTAAGTAAAAAGGGGGGAGAGAGAATACATCAACAGAGCGAGCAGACCTCTGCTTCTGCCAGGAGAAAGTAGCCTCATTCCTCCCAAGCCCTCCCCTTACAACGAACAAGCCTGGATATAACCCAGTAAGCATCAGAAGTCCCTGAAAGGTGAAAGCAAGAAGATGGATGGCCTAGAGACCACAGGAATTGAGGGCTGACCTAGAAGTGACTTCTCAGGGTTTCTTTCTTTCATTTGTACAGATAGGATGTTGCAAAAATCTCCAACCTGGAACTGCCAACAGGAACAGACCAAAAAAAAAGCCTCCAAGGAAAGCCTATCTCTCCCTAGCCAAAAGTGTGGTGGGGAAAAAAATGGCCTAATAATAGAACAATGTTTTGGCAGTAACAGCCCTCCTCAAACTGAACACCAATGATAAAATCACTTTCCCCTACTCCACCCCCTCGGTTTCAGTCTGGTCTTCTAGTTTACCAGCTGCCTCACAGAAGCAGGGTTTGAGCCCTAATTCTACTTCATGTAGTATTGACTGGCCAACAGGGAAGTTTATCTTCCATCCACTGCCTACAGGAGGAGTATGGGCTCCAATTCCACAGGTGGTGCTGGAAGGCTGAACTAAGACGTGGTCTTCCCTTTTCCATGTTGAGGAAGCAGGCAGCCGTGATCAGATCAAATTCCCCTGCTGGGGTAGTGTCAAGGGGATCCACTTGATCTTCCATCCCCCTCCTGGTGGGAATCAGGTGATGCTCCAATACCCATGACAGGGTAATATTGTTTGAGCTGAGTAGGGAGGTGATCTTGCTGGAGGAAGCAATCCAGCAGTGAGCTGAGCCTCTATCCTTACCCATAGCTACTAGACTTAAAGAAGCTGTACAAGGTCAGGCTAGTGACCATTATGCTTCACCCCTGCCCCATATCAGCAGGACACTGGTGGGGAGCTGAGCCTGTACCCTGACCTGGCATCCAACAAGCAGGAAGAGGTGGTGCAAGGTGGGGTGAGGTAATGGATAACCTGCTTTCTCTTTCTCCATGTCAGTGGGTCCCTGGGGAAGCTAAACCTCTACAGGACTCAGCATCAGTGAGACAGAATGAGGCGGTGGGAGGTTGGACTACCTGGCACTCCACATCTCTCCCTCCCCTGCCCTGCTGTCAGCAAGGCAAGCTGATCTTACAATCCCACATGGAGGTAATTAAGCACGTGGGGATGTATCAACTAAGCTGAAGGAGTCAAGATGCTAAACTTATGCCTCACTCATCTGCAGTGAGTCTGTGATCCAATGCCCCACTTCTGCTAGGATGTTGGCAAGGTCCAGCAGGAAGCTGAACACACACATCCACATATACCTTGTACCACACCTTAATGGAGGGACTGTCTGCTAATAGTAGAATATCAAACAGGATTCAGTCTCATCAAAAAATTTAAGAATACAATTGAAAATCACCAATCGTACCAAGAAAATAACAGCATGAAATTGAAAATCGACTGGTACCAATACTGGTATGAGTCAGATGTTGGATTATTTTTAACAAATGGAAATAGTCTAAATATCCAGTAAAATAAATCTCTGGGTGATGATCATTTCACAAGAAAATTTTACCAAACATTTAAAGAAGTATCAACATAAATTCTACACAGTCTCTTTCAAACAATGGAAGAGGAGGGAACATTCTTCAACTCATTTTATGAGGCTAGCATTACCTGGACACCAAAAACAAAACAAAAAATCCTCAACATTTGGCAAAAAGAATTAAGCAACATGTAAAAAGAATTCCATACTATACAAAATGGGATTTATTCCAAGTATGCAAGGCTGGTTCAACACCTGAAGATTGATCAAGCTGGGATTTTAAAATTTTATGTTAAATTTCGTTAATAGTTATAGAGCTATTTAAATGATCTATATCCTATTGGGAGGGATATCCTAGTTTGTGCTTTATGATGAATTGGTCCATTTCACCTAAATCATAAAATCTTATTACACTATCCTATTCCCTTATCTTTACAATGGTTACAGAATCTGTATTGAGTTCACTCATTTCATGCTTGATATTGGTAATTTGTCTCTTCATTTTTTATCTTTGTCAATTTTGCCAAAGACTTATCTTTTTTTTCCCTGAAGGACCAACTTTTTGTTCTATGACTTTGTTTTTTTAATTTCATTTCTAATATCTCCTGCAATTGTTTTGGACTTATTTTTGTCTTGTTTTTCTAGTTTCTTGAGTTAGAAATTTCATTATTAACTTGAAGCTCCTCTTTACTAAGAGAAGCATTTTAGTACTATAGTTCTACCTCTCAGCACTGCTTTAGCTGCATCCCACATATCGTGATAGGTTCCATTTTATTCTATATTTTTTTCAAAAATTCTTGTTAGATCCATGGATTGATCTCTTGGTCAGGCAGAGGGTGTCATATTTGGGGTCATTAACATAAATGTATATTAAAGAAATATTCTTTTAGTGCAGGTGAATTCACTTCAAGTATAGCTTGAACCTGGTGGTGAGCAATGAGATGACATAAGTCAACTACTGCTCAATGGAAATAAACTCTACACCAACAAGAAAGTGAAATATACTCAGTATGTTGAGTTAATGTAGTTTTTAATTAAATTCATAATACACTATAGCCATCGCATATCCCATGAGGAGATGTACATATTGTGATCACACTGGATGTGAAAGTTTTGAAATAATATAAAGTAGCAGGTAAAATAGAGAAACTAAATGTTGTTTGATCAACCAAAGTTATAGCTAAAACCTAAGCCTGTAATTCCTATTTACGACCTCCTCTATCTAACCAATAAATTTAACTTTTTTGTTTTATTTATCTCTAACCAGACCTGGGTGGTTTTCATGACAGGGGAGAAACAGCTAAACCAATTGAATAGTGTTAATGTTTCTTAAATATTCTGCTTTCATCTTAACTTTTCATTTGATGGTTTGTAGTTAGGTAAATGGTTTCTAAATACTGCATGTAGTAGTAACAACTTGTTTTTAAAAAGTAGGAGGTTAAAAAGTAGTTTAACCAACTGAGCCACCCAGGCACCCTAAAAAGTAGTTTAAAAGGTTCATAAAAATAAAATGACATTTTAAGTTATTTTCCTTTCAGATAATAGCTTAATCATCATGGTATTTGGGATTTTCTGTTTTGATAGAAAAACAAATTTTGACGGATAGTGTAATATAAAGAAAAACTTCTAAAAGTCGTATTTACCAGTTTATATTTTTGGCTTTTAATTTATTATACTGCAGACAGTTAAACTCTTTAAAAGTAACAATCAAATTTCTTTACTTAATATGGTGTTAAGATGCAAATGAAAGTGAATTTAATACAAAGCTGTCTGCCTGTAAGATACTCTGATTTTTGAGAAACAAGCCTCTACAATAACTCTAGTAAATTAAAGCATTTGCAGACTTTAGGACATTGTGTTATAGCTTAGTTTAATTTTACTTCAAAAGACCATTAGGGGTAGTGTAGAAAGCGGATCTTTATGAGTTGTTTTATGAATAAGACATAAATACATGAGCAAAAGTCTAAGCTTTAAGTGCTGTATGGACATATTTAAATAAAAGCAAGAGAAGTCTTAGTTTACTTTGGTTTGTTTTGTTGATCTCCTATGTCCTCTGAATATACGAGATTTCACAGAGTTATTACAAGCCTTAAATTCAAATGTGCGAGGTATTTTTTATCACACACTGATGCCGTAAGCTTCTAAAATAAAGCAAATTTATGCATTAGTCTTTGAAAATGAAAAACTACATTCAAATATCCTGTACAATTTTAACTTGAGTATATTTCAGAGGAAATCATGTTTAGTAGAAGTCATTTCCTGGGCAGGAAAGAGGATGCTGAAATAATTATAGTATAGCTCAAGTGCCCAAAGATACAGAATACTAGAGAAAGAAGGTGATAGAAATGGAAAAATGGGATTGAATAGACTGGCTTGTCAGAATCCTCCTAGGAGAAGGTAAATTCAAACTAAAGTAATTCCCTGATTACTTGGAGACAAGCATCACATTTATATATTACATGGGCCAGGCTGAGGGTGTGGAGGGTCGCTGGTAAATTGCTTTGTGTGAAAGCCCACTCACCAGTCTTTTTATATAGCAAAATCACATTAATATCAAAGCAAAAAAGCTCATAAGAGGACTTCCCCCCCAAAAAAAAAAGTCTATAGTCTTGGGGAGAAGAATGAATGAGGTGGAACATTAAGGGACATGCTAAGTTAAAGACAGATGTGATTGGCAGAGAAAGGAGCAGGCTATCTCCTGATTAAATGTAATCCATATAAACCACTGGTCCATTTTATAACCATCACAAAGACACACCTGCATTCTTTACAAGGCTTCATCTATGTAAGGTGAACACTTACATAAATGATTTTTTCAGGCTAGATGTTGGTTTTATCTTGTACAAGATACATGTATTAATTCATCTGATGGGTATTAAGCATGTACTATATGCCATCTATTCTATGCAGGATGGATATAGCAATGAAGACAAAAGTTGGTGGCTTTTAGCTGGTAGGGGGATAAAGATAATAAAACAGAAGTAAATTGTGTAGCATATTAGAAAGTGGTAGATACTGAGGAGAAAAATCAGGAAAGGTGAGCTGGAAATTTTGGGGGTGAGGAGAGCTGCAAATTTAAATAGAGGACCAGGGCTGATTTCCATGAGAAGTGACCTTTGAAGCGTTGGAGGATGAGAGGGAGGGGGCCATGCAGATACCCATACATTGACCTGCTGCAGAGCACATCTGGAATGTTCCAGAACAACATGGGGGCCATGCTATGGCTGGAACAGAATGAAATCAAGGGAAGGGATGAGGAGAAGTGTGACATGCGGTCATGAGAATGCCAGGGGACTTCCTTGGGCTTGGCTCTTTTTCTGCATGATCCAGGAAGCCTTTGGATGGTTTTAAGCATAGGGTTGATGTGATGGGATTTAGCTCTGGTTTCTGTGCTGAGCATAGGCCCTGGGTGGTGGAGGTAGATCATTGTGGAAACACGGACACCAGTGCTGCCATTTTTAAGAAACTTCCATAACCTCCTTGGGCCTCAGTTTCCTCATCTACAAATTAGGGTTAGTAGTATCTACTTGGGAGGGTTGGTGTGTGAATGAAATGGAATATTCTATATAAAACACATAGAACCCTACCTAGCACATATTATGTGGTCACAAATTAGATGTCCATATGGATCCTGGCTTCAGCCCCTGGGAAACTGGAGTCACCATTTAACAGATTGGAGAGGGCAGTTTGGGAAGCAGGAGGCTCTGTTAGGAACTCAGTTGTTTTTTTTTTCTTTTTAAAGATTTTTATTGATTTATTGACAGAGAGAGACACAGCGAGAGAGGGAACACAAGCAGGGGGAATAGAAGAGGGAGAAGCAGGCCTCCCGCAGAGCAGGGAGCCCGATGCGAGGCTCGATCCCAGGACCCTGGGATCATGACCCTAGCCGAAGGCAGACGCCCAACGACTGAGCCACCCAGGCGCCCCTAGGAACTCAGTTTTGACTTGATTTTGAGATGCCTTTTACTTTTCCAAATGGAGAGCTTGAGTGAGCAGCTGGATATAGATGTTGGCCCATATAGAAGCCTCAGCCCGGTTTATTGGAGTATGGACATGTAGATGATATAGATGATGATTCCCAGCATGGTCTCCATACTTAGCATTGGTGTATGTACATTTCTGCTAGGACGTCCCCATAGGCAACCATTTTCATATTAAAATCTGTTTGATATTAAAAAAGTCACATTTAGTGCAAAAATGGCTTAATACAGTGTAAGAATCACCACCTCCAAACCAAGTATAAAAAAAAAAAATAGCAATGAAGAGGGCTGATGCAGTTGCTGCCAGAGTCCCAGTTGCTTTAGGAATTTGGTACATTCTTCATGTAAGGGCCATGTCTACCATCTTCTGGAGCCTGCAGTTGTGAGCATGTGTCCTCTGTCTTCCTAGCCTGATGCTTGAACTTACTTTCCATTACCCGAAATATTTCCACTTCTAGAGTCATTAGCCTGGGGGTTAATTGTAGCTTCTGCACATTTCCTTGTGTGGCGGGGTGGGGGGATCACTGATGTTCATTTAGTGGCCAATGAGGAAAGCTTCTGGTTTCTGTCCCGCTCTCTGTCCCTTCTCCACCCATAGCTATGAGATGTAGAAATGGAAGTAGTAAAATAATATAGAACAGTCGGGTGCCTGGGTGGCTCAGTTGGTTAAGCGACTGCCTTCGGCTCCGGTCGTGATCCTGGAGTCCCGGGATCGAGTCCCACATCGGGCTCCCTGCTCGGTGGGGAGTCTGCTTCTCCCTCTGACCCTCCCCCTCTCATGTGCTCTCTCTCATTCTCTCTCTCAAATAAATAAATAAAATCTTAAAATAATAATAATAATAATATAGAACAGTTAAAATGTATTGAGTGTCTCTTACGTCTCACAGGCTGTGCTGTGCAGTCTCTGTATTCGTGTAAGGAAACTGAGTCCGGCAGAGTTTAGAATCTTGCCTACAGTCACACTGCTAGGGAATAGTGTAGTTGGGTTTGAGACCAAGCATCCTGACTGCCTCATCCACACGGCTGACCCCACCCCACCTGCACTACCTACCCCGCGCTGAAGCTTCTCTCTCATTCCTACTTCCCAACCGTCCCTTCCAGAAGGGATGAAGTTGGCAAAACTTAGTTTTCTCTACTTCCAGGCTGCTTTTACATGGTACAACAATGAGCTATGGCTGGCTCAAGAAAGCGAGCAGGGCGGGTATGGGATAAAACCAAGAGCAGAGTGAGGTCTGCAGATTATCTGTGGATTTTAGCTTTTGGTCGCTCCATTCAATAGAGCGTTCTTTCTAGTGGCCAGAAGTAAAGAGATTGCATAAAGCTCTATAATTCCCTCTTAAAAAACAACTGATTGGTCTCTTGGACTTCACAAACTATTGCCTCTCACAGGAATCAAACCCCTCAAGATGAGGATTGGAAACGAGAATTAGAAACGTGAAAAGCACTGACTCAAACCTAATCCACTTGGAAAAAAAAAAAAAAAAGACAACTTTTTCTTTCCTTTGGATTAAGTTAGCAGTGTATATATATTTTTTTTTATCTGGAGATAAATCTTATTACTGATGTTTGGAGGCAGGGCTTCAGGAGGTTTCAAATATCTTCAGGAGAGGGAAACACTGTTTTTTCTTATCAGGGTCACTTGAAATTATTTACTAAATGATTTAGCTTAGCTCCTTTCAGAAAGAGAGAAACAAAAGATTTGCAATCCTTTGGCTGTTGTCACTGTTAAAATACTCAGTGCACCAGGCGACAACAACATGCATTTCGTTCATCCACAGTGAAGAGCAATTCTCTTGCCTTGAATGTCAGGGTGACCACTGAGATTTGTATTAATTTAATGTGAAGAACAAAGTCTGATATTCAGAGTTAAGTACTTCTTTTTTTTTTTTTTAAGATTTTATTTATTTGCGAGAGAGAGAATGAGAGAGAGCACATGAGAGGGAGGAGGGTCAGAGGGAGAAGCAGACTCCCTGCCGAGCAGGGATCCCGATGCAGGACTCGATCCCGGGACTCCAGGATCATGACCTGAGCCGAAGGCAGTCGTTTAACCAACTGAGCCACCCAGGCGCCCCAGAGTTAAGTACTTCTGAGAAATATGTGTGAGAGTGACTGATATGGTCAATTAAATGATATGCATTACTTTGTATGCATGGGTGGGTGGGCAGACAGGTGGCTGGATGGATAGGTAGATGCTACTTTGGAATATAGAACTGAAGAATCTTTGGTTCCTTTTTTTCTTTTATATGAAATGTTTTGTTATTGCATAAACTTAACAAATATAGACCTGTACAAGGATGAAAATATCACCTTTAAAAAGACATCTGCCCTCGGGGCGCCTGGGTGGCTCAGTTGGTTAAGCGACTGCCTTCGGCTCAGGTCATGATCCTGGAGTCCCTGGATCGAGTCCCGCATCGGGCTCCTTGCTCAGCAGGGGGTCTGCTTCTCCCTCTGACCCTCCCCCTCTCATGCTCTCTCTCTCACTCTCATTCTGGCTCTCAAATAAATAAATAAAATCTTAAATAAATAAATAAATAAAATGCTTAAAAAAAAAAAAGACATCTGCCCTCCCCCACCCCCCACCTTGGTTACCAGTATGCAAACCCATATCCCATTTTCTAGAATTTCTTCCTTTGAAGACTTTGGTAGGAGGAAGGCCCTACCACCTTCAGAAGCCTAAAGGGAACAAATATATACAAAGGGAACAAATATATACAAAGGGAACAAATATATATATATATATATATTTTTTTTCCCCCCCACTTCCCAGATGCTAAGTTATGGGCATGTGAGTTAGGCCCAGGCAACTGGAGGTTCCCTCTTGGGATGCTGAATTTTGAACACTTGATGCAAAAGTGGCAAGACCTTTGGAATTCATTCAGCCCTTTTTCAGGAGGTGGCAGCCAAAGGGAGTCCAGTGGCCATGGTGTCCTTTTGCAGCTGTGACCGTAGGACCCAGGAGCAGCATGCTGACAAGGCTCTTTCTGCAGCTTGGCCTTGGCCTTGGGTGCTGCAGCTTACAGGCTCCTGCCCCTTTCAAGGGCTGTCCCCTGACTCCTCATCACTCTTGTAAGCCAGCCAGGAGCCCACCTACACCTACCTTCTACTTAAGTAACCAAGACGTGGTTCCTATAGGTTACAACTCAGAACCTAACTGATACAGCATTTGTAGGTGTTTACTTTAAAACTATTTTTTGAGGAGCACATGGGTGGTGCAGTGGGTTAAATGTCAGACTCCGTTTCAGCTCAGATCCTGATCTCAGGGTCATGAGATCGAGCCCCAAGTCGGGCTTTGGCACAAAGTCTGCTTGAGATTTTCTCTCCCTCTTCCTCTGCCCCTCCTGCCCATGTTCTCTCTCTCTCTCTCTCTCTCTAATAAATCCTTAAAAAAATAAATAAAAAATCAGTTTTGGTTGTCAAAATAATCCATGCTAACTTGTAAAAAAGAAGAAAATATCTAACCAAAAATGTGCCAAAAAAAAAAGTCCAACTATAATCTCACCACCCAGGGACAACAGATTATAACATTTTGGTGTATATTCTTCCCATATTATTTTTCATATACAAAAATAAGATATTATATCTACTAGTCTATTGCCTGCTTTTTGCTCAACAGTATGTAATCAAGAACATCCAAAATATTATTCTTTTCCTTAAGAAAAGTGGGATTTATTGGGAAACCCTGATTTTAACTGAGGTTATCTTTTTTTTTTTTTGCTTTATTGAAGTATCATTAACAGACAAAAATTGTATATTGCCATGTATTCATATACATGTACAAGTACATCTATCTCTCATTGATTCTCAACTGGGGGCGATCTTGCTCTCGGGACAGTTGACAATGTCTACAATCCCTTTTCCTTGTTATAGCTGGTGGGGGTGTTACTGACATTGGTGGGGAGAGATCAGGGATGCTGCCAAACGTTCTATAATACACAGGGCAGCCCCACAACAGAATTATCTGGCTCCAAGTGACAGCACAAAAATTGATGTGTATACACACAACTTTACTCATTCTTTATTATTGGACATTTATTTGGCTTCCAAATTTTCAGTGTTAGGATTAGTGCTGTTGTGAATACCCTTGTGCACATACACCCATCTTTGCACACATTTCTAATTATTTCCTCTAGGTAAATATCTAGAATTAGAACTGCCAAGACAATAGAAATAATGATTTTTGGAGCTTTTTATAAACACACCAAGATTACCTTCCTGAGCAGTCATACCACTTAATCCTCTGATCATCAGCTGGGTGTCCTGTTATTTCCAGATCTTCACCAAAACTTAGCATGGCTAGTTGGTTTTTTTGTTTGTTTGTTTTTTAAATAATAATTGACTGTTTTCTGGGCAAAAATGTAATTTTATATGTATTTTCTTACTGGCAAATTAAAATAATAGAGTTAAAATTGTCTTCCTCCACTTTAATTATAGTGCCGTTTAATTATAATGATGGCTATTGACTTCAAATAGGTTTTTTTAATGTTTAAGAACTATAAGTTGGTGTCTACCATTTGTCAAATGATCTTGTTGTGTATGAATTAATCTTTCATTCTTTGAATCAATCTTAAAGCTATGTAACCTTGAGCAAGTTACCAAATCTCTCAAGGACTGTGTGAGGTTCTGCACAGGTGAAGAGATAAAGGGAAAGTGGTGTTTGAATTTAGAGTTAATTTTTCTCAGTTCAGATACCTGGGAGAGGTTGGAAGGAGCCAAGCGGTAGGCAGTCAGACTGAGTTTTCCTGGGCAGTAAAGCGTTTTTCTTCTGATCTGTTTCAGCAGGCTGAAGTCTGTCTTAGGAGCAGCCCCAATCTAACCAGACCAGCTGAAGGTAAGAAGCAAAAAATGATGCTGGCTCTGATTTCATGGTGGCCATTGGTGCCTCGTGCACATTGCAGAGGAGTGGGTGCCATTCATGTGTCCCCTCCCGGTGCCAGGTGGCCTTCCCCACCTTCCTTTCCTCTCTAAATTACACATGCTTTTCTTCCTTACTTCCCCAGCTGGAATATATCTGTTCATATCCAGGACACATGGAAACTTTTTTCAGTCCCATTTTGTATGTACTACTTCACAGCCAGCGTTCCCGGTTTCTGATAAGTGTGTAGCCCTTTGCCTTGTATCTAGGGTTGTTACCAGTTTTTCAATATTCCATTGGGCATTTCAATGGGATCTGAGAGAAGAGGTGGATGTTAGTGTTCAAACACCACTCCAGAGTCTCATTACTTGGCTTAGTTCATCCCTTTGGTGGCTTCTCTTTTCTCATTTTAGGGTTATTGTGGGCTTATTTTCATGTTTATTGCAGACATCTTATTGAACTCTATTTAAGATATTTAAAAGGATTATTTTGGTTATTTCATTCTTGACTCTCTAGAAACCACCTCTCAAAGTACTAAGGTTCATGTTTTCTCTTCCTGATTGGTTTTAATTGGCTATATATTTTCCATTTTCTAACTATTTATCTTTAAGAAGGAGAGATCTGTAACAAAATTATATTTAACACCTAAGAATATTTCAATTTCTCTTGGGTCTACCCACTAACATTTGAACAAGGTAGCTTCTTTTTTATGGTTGTTTTAACTAGTGCATTCTTGGGAATAAGACTTCAGTAATCATATCCCAACAGCAAATTGCCCAAGTAGCACATAATGTTTTTATGAACAAGGCGCAGAATATGTGGGTCATTACAAAGGATGGTTTTGTCCTACATGTGCACTTCCTGACAACACACCTGGACTCTCAAAACATGGAAAAATGTTTATGTGCCTTGTAGTTTGACCAAGTCCAGGATCCTGTAGATATTCGCTTAATATCTTAATTGTGGACTAACCTTTTTCTATTCCCATATGTTAATATGGGAATAAAGGACTATGTTAATGAACAATCCCTATCACCTGTTTTATATCTCAAGTATTTTCGTTTCTTGAGGTGATCTACTTTACGGTGTACAAATCTTTATATTTTTGTAGCAGGAGGATGACAATGATGAAAGATAACATGTATTGAACACATATGTTCAGTTAATTATTGCTGTGTAACTAAACACCTCAATATTTACTGGATTAGATACTAAATTGGATTAAAGATATAAGTCTGTGGGTTGGTTAGTCTAAATGTCTTGTGGCCAGACAGCTCATCTGAGATTGTTAATGGGTGCTTTCTTACGCTGAGGCAAAATCTGCCTTAATTCTATTCACTGGTCACCTCTGTGATCATCCTATCTGGAAGAATAAATATATCCCTATCATTTGCTCTTCCCTTGTTTTAGGTTTTTTTTTTTTTATAGTACTTCTCATTTCCTTGTTTTATTGTGCTTATTATGGTTTATTTGTGTATTTTTCCCACCAGAATGTGGACTCCATAAGGGTCAGGGACTGGATTTTGTTCACTGCTGTATCTCAAGTGCCTAGAATAAGGCCTCACACATAGTAGGCATTCAAGAAAACTTTCTGACCAAATGCGTGCCCCTTTTCAATCCTTTACTTATTATATATCACTCTTCAATGTGTGTGAGTTCCACAAATGGGAGAAGGCTGACTTCCATGTGTTTATCAAAATTTCTGAAAATGTTGAAAAAGATAGTTATATAAAGAACAATTTGGAAGGTGTAGAAGCTCCTATCACGGAGATATTAGGTAAAATCAACATTATATGGGTCATTATTCAAAGTTATGAATCTCCTACTTGAAGCTGTATGTCCCCATCATTTTTAAATAAATGGCATCCAGATCAGATAAAACATGGTTAAAGTTAGTAATACTGTATGAATAAAGAAGGAATGAAGCAATGTAAAGGAGTCACGGGCAACCATGAGATTAACAGAATAAGAATATTCACAGAAGAAAATGTCAGAAATACCCATCCTAGGGAGAGGACGGGAACATCTTTTTGTCTAAGAGAAGCTGTGTCTCTATTATGGAAGCATATGAGCCATCAGACTACGTGAGCCATTAAACATGCAAATGGATATTTATCAACTCCACTTATTCTGGTGCTACAAAACTGAATAACCCTCTGATCATTTTGCTTTTGTCCCAGCTTGCCTACAGGGAAAGAATGTGCAGTCAAGCTGATGTTAGTATTCTGTTTACGTGATCATTTTATTTTCATTTGAATTCAATAGTTGCCATTCTGGTAAAGCCCATCAGTCCTTTTGAGCTTCATTAGTATGATTCCATATCCCCAAGTCAGATCAGCTCCAGGACAATGACGTGAACATATATTTGAGCTTGGAAGGCTGAGAGACAGGTCCTAGACAGCGTTGAATTCATCAGTCTAAACCGCCAAGTAGCCCATCCCAGTTGGAGGTACTAACCCTTCTGCTGGGTGGAGAATGCTTTGAATGTCTATATTATTCAAATCAGGAATCCCTTTATACCTGTTCCCAAAGTAAACCTTTGGGATAGTTTCATCGAGAAGTCTGACTTTTTTCCCCCCCAAACAAACACATGTGGAAAAAAAAAGGATTGAAAAATTTAGCAGAGAGTATGTACCTTAGTCTAGGATATCAGCCAAATTTACTTCCAAAAAATATCTGATATATTCATAAGAGGGATCATGAATATTTCTCTCTGATTTTTCTCTGTACTTCTGTTTACTATGGAATAGTCCTTGGAATTTAGAAGTGCTATTTCCCAATTAGTGAACTTAATGCATTGTTATTATCTGTACCTAACATCCTTCATGCTGTTGTGAAATCTGACCCCCAAACCCTTTATGTGCAGAGTCTCACTGCAAACATCCTTTTGTTTCTTCCTTTCTTTTACTTTTCTTTCCCTTGTATTAAGTGACACAAAAGAGTTGTGATTTGCTCTGGGGACATGAACATGTTACTTGCTTGATGCAATGCACAAGCTTAAACTTTAATGGATTCTTCAAGAAAGACCAGTTCGCAGCCAGAATTCTTTTATCCTTCAATGGTGACAGGGAAAGAGGAGCCAGGGATTTTCAACAGTGAAGAATAAGAAATATGGGAACTTTTTCAAAGGGTAAGATGATGTACAAGTTCTAGAAATACTCCATTTGCATTTAAAACATGCCTTTCTAGTCTACAAAGAATACAATTTTTTGTTAGATTTTAAATAATTATACTGACATATTGGTGCTTTTAAAAGTCACTGGCCATCTATTATTTAGAAGAAAATAGAGTAGATTTAGGTGTAAAAGCATGCTTGAGTATATTCAACATAGTGAGAAATATTAGTCATTTTTTTCCCTAAGGCTTTGAGTTGAATAATAACAGCACACTAGGCTATTTTTATAGCTTATTTAAAAATTAGTATTTCTAGTGCTGAAGTCAAGAGGTTTTTTTTTCCCCACTAATTCTGGTCTGTCCTTATTCTACCACTAATTCCAGTACAGTTAACTTAGTTTCTTGTACACATGTCAGTGTAAGCTAAGCCAATAAATAAATAAGCAAATAATACATAATCAGTTATTTGTGTGCTTAGTATGGCTAGAAGCTGTGGGTGAAAAAACAACAAAAAAATAAGTTTAAAATATGATCATGTTTGAGAAGCTTGTAATTCAATTGTTCCTGGAAAAGCGTGGGCTTTGGATTCCATAGGAAGGGCTTAAGGGGGATGAGATTGGGCTCTATTATTTACTGGTAGGTGGCTTGATCTTCACAAGTGATAGGATCTCTGAAGGCTAGTTTCTCCTCTTTGAAATAGGGTTTCCATATTTGTTAAGGTTGAATAAATGAATATTAATCTGGCTCAGATTCTGGCATATATAACCACTCAAAAATATGAGTGAAGACCTATTATCTACTCATCTTTCCATCCATTTATGGGTCCAATAGACATATACACTGTGAAACTGGTTTAGGTACTGGGGATATAAAGGTGAATTGTCCCCTTCCCTCAGTGGATCTACAACAGAATGAGGGAAACAAACAAACATTGTTGCTAGGATAAATTTTCACTGAAGTAAATGTGCATTCATAAAGTTTAGTCTATTTCATGTTTCATAAGTCTGTCATAGAATGATTAGAAAAAGTAAGGGAATGATAAAAATAGAAACTAATTGCTTATTGTGTTATTTGGCAAATGCTGGTGATATCTGATCTCAAATATTATCTTAAATAATAATGAAAAACAAATCACCATGAAGTGCATTTAAAACTCCTGTTTTACATACTGGGAAATGGAGGCTTATCAATCAGAAAAATAGACCGCTACATCTGGAGCATGAACACAGTTGTCTTTGACAGTAATGCTATGAAACTTATAATTGTGTACAGTCATTGAATTTTAGAGAAGTTTGATGAAAGCATGGAGAAATAGGCCATGGACATTATTCCATCATCTTTTATTGACCTATCATAGGTAAGACACTATGCTAACAACTCTCCGAGGCAGCAGTAGATAGCTTTGAAATTACATTTCCTAGCCTAGTCCCCACCTTCTTCTGCTAAGTATACTTTTTCAGGCTCTAACCACATGGTCCCTGTGGAAGCTGCCATATTGTTACATGACTCTGTTATCCTGTTCATACCAACTTTTTCAAGTATGACGTTGACATATAGCAAATAAATCTCATAAGATTTTTTGAAGTTAAGGGGCACTTGGGTGGCTCAGTCTTTAAGCGTCTGCCTTCGGCTCAGGTCATGATCCCAGGGTCCTGGGATCAAGCCCCGCATTGGGATCCCTGCTCAGTAGGAAGCCTGCTTCTCCCTCTCCCACTCCCCCTGCTTATGTTCCCTCTCTTGCTTTGTCTCTCTCTGTCAAATAAACAAATAAAATCTTAATTTCAAAAATCCCCCCCCTTTTTTTTAAAGAGCCAGTCAGTTGAGGTGACTAGGTCTGTACTATTGTTTAGGGCTCTTAATTACAATTGACATAAATGCAACTTACATTGGCTTTAATAGTAAAAGGAATCCATAGTCTCATGTAAGTAAAATTTCCAGAGTAGTATTAGTTTCATGGTAGGGATGACTAAGAAATTCAAAAGATTGTTCAGAACCCAGTATTTCCCCATCTCTGTTCTGCTCCATGGTATAATCTTCATCTTCTAACTCCATTGATTAGAACCCCACAACTTCCAGATCTTTTCCTTTTGATACCAAATGGTGTAGCAATCCCAAACTTCATACTCTTATACCATATGATCCAGGGAAATAGAGAATCTTCTACTGGTTCCCAAATATTATTTGGTGTTCATTCTCTCTGCCCATGCAATGATTTGTATATGGATGGTCATAGCAGAATTATTCATAACAAAATGTTGAAACAACCCTTCTTTATTTACTCACTTATTTAACCCTAGAAATGAAGCCACAAGAACCCCAACAGGTGATACCTCTAGGAAGCAGCGGACTCAGATTTGATCCAGGTCTTCTGCCTGGCCTCAGTGTCTGTGTTTCAGTTGGGGTTTTTTTCTAAGCCACAGAATCCAGCTGACTAATGCAACCTTCCCTTCCTACAAAAGGAACTGCATCAAAGCATTTGTTAGAAAGCTACTCGATAGTTCACAGATTTGAAGTGCTGAAAAAACAGACCTCATGGGAGAAAAGAATCCGTAAAATCAGGGAACCTTGGTCACGGGATCACATGGTTGGTTTCTTTTCAGGGCTGCCCCCAACTCCATCCTATCCCAGAAATAGAGGACTGTCCTGTGGGCTTTGTTTGGATTCTTTGTCTACCTTTATGAAAAAGGAGTAGGGATCCACATGGAATAATGGGTGGGGTCTTTACCAAAGGAAAGAAAAATAACTCCCCCGGTGTGCTCAGTCTTTAATAAATCCCTCTCTTCCCTATGTAGCTTTTGCTTTTTGAGCCCTATAATAGCCATGTTTATAAAAAGTAAATTTAAAAACTCAGACAAGTCAACTAGTGGGCTGAAATCATTGAGATTTGATAATGCTTGTGTAGTAACATAGACATATCCTCAGAGCTGTTATGTTGAACATGATAGTACTTGTGTATTTAAGTTTACTTCAGGTAGGGACCATACTAACAGATGTTGAAAGCTTCCTAATTCTCATACTCTTTGGATAATAGATTCCCAAATTCAGGCAGTAAGGAGTGTCTGCAATTCCTGACTTCCCACTATCCCTTGCAACCGAATGCACTAACACCAGTGATGGCTTTATGTAAAAATCACCTTGGCAGATTTCTGTGAGTGAAGCTGGTCCGGAGCAGAGCGAGCCGGAAGGATTCTATAGCAGTCACATCCTGAAACTGCAGGGCTCAGAAAAGCAGAGGCACATCAAAATGAAATAAATCCTTTAAAAAGTCTGATCTCACCACTCTATTTTTTCAGTCATAAGACCAGACAGTCTTTAAATAAAATGAACTATTGGTGAGATCTTGCTGCTTTTAGGGTTCAGAGATTTATACCTAGAAATAATTGCTATGTTTTGATGACCTTGAATACACATTTGAAATCATTTTCTATGTCAGATTGGTAACTCAAAAGGTCTATACAAGTCAGAGCATATTTAGAGTATGCTATAGGCACTGCCAATAAAAATAATTTGATTTATATAAATATTTTTATCCTCTAATTGAATTAGTTCATAAATACTTATTTGACTTTGGTCCATTTTTTCCACATACTTCACATATTCCCCTTCCTTATCTTTCTCTTTCCATTGTCTTTTTCCATTCTTTATTTACTCACTTATTTAACAAATATTTATGTATGAGACACTATTCCGGTTACTGGAGATAAAATAGGGAAGAACCTATCCATAATCTCTGTTCCTGTGAGTTTATAGTCGGAAGGAGAAAGACATTAATCAAATAATCAAATGCATACATTTATAGATACGTAATGATAACAAAATCCAGTTTGTTGTGAAAGTGTAATTCGGGCTACCTGATCTAGGCTGCGGAGCCAGGAGGGCTGTTTGAGGAAGTAGCTTTTTTGCTGAGTCCTGAAGTATGAAGAGGAGTTACGTAGGCAAGTGGGATGTTTGCATCTGAGTGGAGGTGGAAGGGCTTTGCAGATAAAGGGAACACAGCGTGTACTAAGAGGCTGATGCCAAAGAGAGCAAGCTTTGAAGGAAAAAAAGAGTTGGCGGCAGAAGACATGAACAGACATTTTTCCAAAGAAGACATCCAAATGGCCAACAGACACATGAAAAGGTGCTCAACATCACTCGGCATCAGGGAAATCCAAATCAGAACTTCAATGAGATACCACCTCACACCAGTCAGAATGGCTCAAATTAACAAGTCAGGAAATGACAGATGCTGGCAGGGATGCAGAGAAAGGGGAACCCTCTCCTACACTGTTGGTGGGAATGCAAGCTGGTGCAGCCACTCTGGAAAACAGTATGGAGGTTCCTCAAAAAGTTGAAAATAGAGCTACCATACGATCCAGCAATTGCACTACTGGGTATTTACCCCAAAGATACAAATGTTGTGATCCAAAGAGGTATGTGCACCCTGATGTTTATAGCAGCAATGTCCACGATAGCCAAACTATGGAAAGAGCCAAGATGTCCATCGACAGATGAATGGATAAAGAAGATGTGGTATTTATATGCAATGGAATATTATGCAGCCATCCAAAGGAATGAGATCTTGCCATTTGCAACGACATAGATGGAACTGGAGGGTATTACGCTGAGCGAAATAAGTCGATCAGAGAAAGACGTGCATCATAGGATCTCACTGATATGAGGAATTCTTAATCTCAGGAAACAAACTGAGGGTTGCTGGAGTGGTGGGGGGTGGGAGGGATGGGGTGGCTGGGTGATAGACATTGGGGAGGGTATGTGCTATGGTGAGCGCTGTGAATTGTGTAAGACTGTTGAATCACAGACCTGTACCTCTGAAACAAATCATACATTATATGTTAAAAAAAAAAAAAGAAGATAGTAGGAAGGGTAAAATGAAGGGGGGGAATCGGAGGGGGAGATGAACCATGAGAGACTATGGACTCTGAGAAACAAACTGAGGGTTCTAGAGGGGAGGAGGGTGGGGGGATGGGTTAGCCCAGTGATGGGTATTAAAGAGGGCACATATTGAATGGAGCACTGAGTGTTATACACAAACAATGAATCATGGAACACTACATCAAAAACTAATGATGTAATGTATGGTGGTTAACATAACATAATAAAATAATAGAAAAAAAAGTTGGCAAAAATGAATTTGGGAAGGGATGCCAGAGGAGAGGTCATGAGAGCACTAGCAAGCCCTGAAAGATTTTAAACAGGGAAGGGGAAAGATGAGGGCTACATTTTAAAAGCTCTCTCTAACTACATGGTGAAGAATACTTTGAAAGAACACAGGAGCAAATGCAAAGCAATTTGGTGGCTACAGCATTCTATCAGGTGACAGGTGACAGGGATTTGGGCTTCAGTTTGTCTCCACTCTAAATCCCCTTGGTCATTTTGCTTAAATGTTTAGAACTTTATTTTTCTTATCTGTAAAATGGGAATAAAAAATAATACTTCTCCAATAAAGTATCTCTGAAGACTGAGGTGTAAGTTATGGAAAGTGTTTACCATGACACATAGTACTGTAAGTCTTTATTCACTATGAAATATTACTTTTTTTAATCTCTGGCAGTACTCCTTGTTCTGAAGTCTACTTTGATATTACAGTGATTTCTTTCCTTTTGATTAGTTTATACATAGTCTATCTTGTTTCTTTCTTTTTTTTTTTTCATTTATCCTATTCGTGTCTTCATATTTAGAATGGGTTTCCTGTCAATTTCTCTCTGGTTCTCTCCCACTCAGTATCTGTGGTCCGAAAATTCCCTCCAGATAGAAAGTCAAGACGATCAGAAAGCTCACCTCTGTTGTTTTTTCCGCTCATGGATCACAGTCCTCCACTGCTTGTTGTCCAGTAGTTTCCTGTATTTTGTCCAGTTTTCTAGCAGGAGGTTGAATCCTGTCCTTGTTAGCCCATTGCATCTGGAAATGGAAGTGATGTGGCAGAGATCTGAATGATGATGTGTCTTCTATTTTAACTCAGTTACAACCAGTACTTTTTTTACTCTGAATTTCTACAAAATCTCATGAGCACCTATTAATAGCTAACAATATAATTTATCGTCTCAGTAGTTTAGCTTCCAGTCCCATCCAGCACCATCCATTTGATATTGACATGACATTCTCAAAATGGCTTCAGAATTCTGAAACTTCTAAACATCATAAAACAAAATGGTTATTCTGGTGGAAAAAAAATATCCCATAAAAACCTTAAAGTAGAATGTTACGGAGTGTTTAAAAAGTTAAGGTGTGGACCCCAAATATATAAAATTGATACTGGAGGAGCCATCAAAATCTACTTAGAAGACATTAAGTTATTTACAAAGCACTTTATTAACAGCACTTGCTACTTGATGCTTAATAACCCAGTCCCTCAAATATTATATATCATGAAAATTAATGTCAATGAAAATAGTTAGTACATAGTATGCAGTCTTTCCCTGGTTTTATTTTATTCTATTTCAGTAACTCCTTGAGATAGGCTCAAAATCCTTGGTTGTAGCAAGGCCAAAGAGAGCAATTTAAGCAGTAGTCTTATAAAATAGCCAACATCCCGAGCTAATTCATGTTGGCGCTCCAGAGATGGAGACCTGCTATCTGCCAGTTGAGGTTCCCCGGGCAGGGGCGCCTGGGTGGCTCAGTCGTTAAGCGTCTGCCTTCGGCTCAGGTCATGATCCCGGAGTCCCGGGATCAAGTCCAGCATCGGGCTCCCTGTTCGGTGGGAGGCCTGCTTCTCCCTCTCCCACTCCCCCTGCTTGTGTTCCTGCTCTCGCTCTCTCTCTTTCTGTCAAATAAATAAAATCTTAAAAAAAAAAAAAGAAAAAGAGGTTCCCCGGGCAGAATGGGCACATCACTGTGAGTTGTACAACATACATTTACTTATTCTGACTTAGATGAGCCATGGACAGTTCAGGAATCTGTGGAGCAGACAGCCTCAGTAAAACTTCTTTCTTTTCCATCTAAATCCATACTCTTGTAATTGCATCCTTGTTCAGTGGGATAAACTCTTGCCAAATCATTCCAATTCTCTCCTCAAAATGGAACTGACTAGCTCACATGTTGTTTTGTGCTTGGTTAGTATGTATTTCATAGTGATGTAGTTTTTCTCATTTTGATATCTTTAACCTAAGGAGAGGACTTGGTGAGCAGAGCAGATTGAAACAGCAAATGGTGGGAGCTTTGGTTTCTCTTGACCAGGCCTTGCCTATGCTCCTGACAGAGCTTACTCTGGTGTCCACAGAGGTGCAGACACCATTGTGCCTTCTTCCTTCTTAATTCATGACTATCAAATAAACGTGAAAATTCTTCAGGTTGGCTTGATGACCAGAGAAATTCAACAAAGTGCAGCGTGTTTGTTCTCCAGTGGCTGCCAGAACGAAATTCCATGAACAGGTGGCTTAAGACAACATAAGTCTATTTTGTCGTAGTTCTGGAGGACAGAGGTCTGAAATCACCGTGTCGACAGGATCGCGCTCTCTGAAGGCTTTAGGTGAGGCTGCTTCCTTGCCCCTTCCAGCTGCTATGGCTGCAGCCATCTTTGGCATGGCTCTGTTTGCAGCTGCACAACTTCCTGACTCCGTTACTCTGTGTTGTTCTGTATGTATCCATCTCTATGTTGCTTTCCCTCTTCTTACAGGGACACTGGTCTGATTGGCTTAAGGATCCACTCTACTCCTGTATGGCCTCATCTTAACTACCTACATCTGTAATGACCCTATTTCCAAATAAGGTAGCACTTTGAGGTTCTAGGGGTTAGGAGTTCAACATACTTTTTTTTGGCAACATACTTTTTTAATACCCATCTCACCCAGCGGGTGAGAATGCAGTTCAACCTGTACCACATGTAAAATCTTCCAAACTCGGATATCTGTCCCTATCATCATCTTTCTCTTCTAAAGTTTCTTTTTTTCCCCAAAAATGCAAATGTAAGTATCATCCTATGTACGTAAACATGCATCTACCTGTAAACTATTATTCTCATGCTGATATATTCAATTTCACTTATTCCTTACCTGTTCAGTGTGGGTTGCTAGATGGACAATCTCAAGGAATTCTATCTTTTCAAAGAGCTACGTTTTCATTCATAACTAACCAAAGTCTTTAATTTCTCTTTCTTCTTTTTCTCCCCTTCTGTTATCTCTCAAATCTCTCATTGGGAGCTTAGTTTTTATTTTCTGTCATTGATCCATGTTCAGGCATTTCCTTCATTTCTCCAGAACTGTTTTCCAGTGAGACTGTACCTTTTAAATGTGTGCCTGTCCAACACTTTGGAGGCAGATAAAACTAGAATTCCATGTGATCATGATAAAGGTAAGGTCTTTCCCAAGTCTTTCTTATAACGTCTTATCTAGGAAAGAAATCAGAAATTGTCCAGCCTAAGATTATGATTCACCTTCTAACTTAAACACAAATCCTTTCTTTATCCAGCACTGAATATCTTATTTCTACTCCCAAACTAATGTCAATAGTATCTGGATGACACTCTGCAGTGGAAGGAAGAGAAGACAGTGTGAGCATACAAAGATTTCTTTTTTTGTGTAGAGTCTCCATTTTGCCCTTTTGCTTTGTGTTTTTGTGGGCATTTTGTTTTGTTTTTGTTTTGTCAGTGAATGATGCATGGCCATGGGAAATGGAGTGCCAGGGTTAAATAGGATAAGCCAGAACAGAAGCTTTTACCAGGAGGAAATTTCTCTTGGAGGAGAGATCTCTAGCAGGGCTTCCAACCTCATGGGGAACAGTAGTAAAGTGTGAAGGGGGAACAGAATTAACTGATGGCATTCCTTTCTTCTCTGGTTAATGCTTTTTGACTCGCATTTCCCCCTACCTTCCCTGATAATCACCCTACAGTGGCTACATGTTTCATTCTAAGTATAATCCAGAGATGCAGGAGTGACCTGGGGCTTCTGTCTAACCCCCTCTCAGCCCCCTGCCCTCCTGCTGATTGGCTGCCACCACCTAGTGTCCGTCCTACTCTTCTCGAAGTCCCAGGCTCTCCTTGAAAGCCCCCACTTTTCCCCTTCTCTCTGCCTTTATCCTTCCAATCAGGAGCCAAAACCCCTCTTCCTTGAGATTTTGATGGCATAGGTCAAATATTATCTGCCCACCCCTGCCTCCGCCCTCAACTGCATTGTTCTCCAACCACATTGCCCTTGTGTTTCCCTTCCAACACAAGGCCACCAGAGAGCCGAGGCCTTGTGTGACCCATGGGTTGCTATATTGTCTCAGCTCTGAGATGAATGTGTCATACTGGATGGGTTCTCAAAAAGAGATGTGTTTTTTGAAAACTTCCACATGTGTCCCCCCTTTCTCATTCCTGTGCTGATGAGGAAAGGAGCAGTGTGCACCCAGGTGTGAGCAGCAGAGCCCAGTTAAAACGTTCCGGGTGAGAACTGGAATACAGTTATTCCTCACTTTGCTTTACCTCGGGCCTAGACTATGAAAAAGGCCAGGGAAAAGGAATGACAAACCTTGGGCCAGACCTGGAGTGAGGCAAGTGTGCCCAGGATACAGAGTTGAAAGAGATTCTTACCCCCTGCCCCCGGGGCTGTGGAAGCGATGCCTCTATGATTGAGCATCCCTGATAGTGAGGACCTCCTTAAATTGCGTGCCCTGGTGCCCCATGTGCTTTTAGTCCTGACCCCACCTGTGTCTTCACTAAGGGTTCTTTGGAGCTTAAAATCTCTTCCTACATAGCATCAGGGTACTTTTTCTTGCTTTAGAAGTAGGGTTGCCTGATAAAAATACAGACAGCCTAGTGAAATTTGACTTCCAAATAAACAACAAATATTGTTTTTAGTATGAATATGTCCTGAATGTTGCATGGGACATGGTTATGCTAAAAATGTTTTTGGTGTTTATCTGAAATTCAAACATCCTCTACTTTTATTCATGCAATCTGACCATGCCTACCTGGAGGTTTTCTGGGGATAATACTCTCATGATAGTGAGTCATGTTGTGGCAGATTCCCCCTCAACAATAATCTTATGGAGGGGAGGTCTCATCTGTCCCATGAAGTAGCATCTAAATAATGAAATGCCAGGTTGAGAGTCTCAGAACTCTTTGCTACACTATTATCATCTTTCTAGCCCTCTGATTTTTCTGTGCAATGAGACTATATCAGATCAAGTAAACATTACCACTCAAAGCATTCATCAAATATTGGACATTTAATTTGAGTTTCTCAAAGCAGCTAAGCTTGCTTTAACTATTTGAAAGTGTTGTATATTTACTAATAATTGATTTGCAAGGGGTCTGTGTTGTACAGCCTGGGAGAGGAATGAGCAGCCCCCTCTCCACTGCATTCTTTCCAAGGGGATTAAAACTACACGAGATATGCAGCTTGTTAATACAGCCCCCTTTCACACAGACCGCATTTCAGTCCCTGGAAAAAGAACAATGCCTTTTTGGCTTGAAAGAGAGGATTTCCGTTGGAAAAAGATACTTTCTTCATTTTCTTCTTTGACTACCACCTTACTGAACCTTTCTCAGAGCCAAAAACGAGCATGTGAAGGTAGAGGAATCCAATTCAGCAACATCAGATAGGAAGATGCATCCAGGGTAATTGAATATCTGCAAGAAGAATGATCTATGATAGGAAAAGGGAAGGAATGTATCAAAAGACAACGTGTTAACAAAATCTAAATAGCAGAAGCAATAATCTAGCATCTCGAGGCTAAGAATTAAAACCACTGGATATCATCACAGGATAAACAAATAACACATTTATAAGGAAGACGGAAATGTCTTAGGGATGTCATCATCTGTATGGTACCTATCTGAACGCTACAGAGATAGTCGTAGTGTCGAGGAGGGAATTACACTATTGCAGTGGTTTCAAACCTTGCTGAAATATCAGACTCAACAGATGTATTGGGGTAAACTCTCCTGGGCTCGAGATCTGGTCATCTATATTTGAAGTCTTCCTAAGGAACTCTGATAGGACACGTTTGGGGGTGGAGCCACACTTACTTATTTGCTGATTCAGCAAAATACCAGAATACTCATTAGGTACCAAACTATTCTAATCCCACCACCCCCACCCCACCCCACCCCCAGCTCTCCTAAACTTACATTCTAGTGGGGAGAGAAAAAATATAAACAAGCAAAATAAAAACAAATAAGTAATATGTCAAATAGTGATACAGGCTATAAAGGAAAATAAAACAATAAGAAGGGAAGAGTGTGTGCCTGGTGGAGGCAGGTGGATGCTATCTTAAATGTAGTGATAATGAAAAGCTCAGAAATGAGACCATCCAAAGAGCAGTTCTCACACAGAACATTCTCTACACGGTGAGGTAGGAGTGGATTGCAGGAAGGTTCATGGAAGAGCAGGAAGGCCAGTGTGTCTGCGAAGGCAAGGGAGCAAGGAACGGGATGAAATATGATGTCTGAGAGGCAACCATGAATCAGACACCAAGACTGTCATGGCAAGATTGGATCTTCCTCTTCAGATGATAGAAAGCCGTTGAAGGGTTTACAGCAGGGAAGTTAGATGATAAGATTTTTATGTTGAAGTCTTCCTTGGGTTGTGAAAAGTAGGATGCCAGTTATGTGCTGATGTAGTTGTCCAGGTAATGATGGTAGCTTGCACCAAGGTGGTGATAAGTGGTTGGGTTTGGGATGCCTGGGTGGCTCAGTCAGTTAAGCATCTGCCTTTGGCTCAGGTCATGATCCCGGGGTCCTGGGATCGAGTCCCATACTGGGCTTCTTGCTCAGCGGGGAGCCTGGTTCTCCCTCTGCCTACGGCTCCCCCTGCTTGTGTTCTCTGTCTCTCTGAAAAATAAAAATGGTTGGATTCAAGACATGTTTTTCAAGGTCAGGATTCAGTAGAATTTACTGATTAATTGGGTGTGGGTTAGAAGAGAAAGGCAAGATTCCAAAATGACTTTGAATCTTTGGCATGATAATTTGATCAGTGGAGATTCCAGTTATTAGGTCAGTGAACGCTCTGGAAGTAGCGAGTGTGAGTGTTGAGATTTGGAGTTACTTTTGTAAATAAGAACTTGGAAATACCTCTTAGACACCCAAGGGAAGATGTGAAATAGGCAGTTGAACCACTGAGAGTCAGTTTTAAGGGAAGATTTCAAGACTGGAGATGTAAAATTTGGGAATTAACAACCCATAGTTAGTATTTAACCCACGAGGTTAGTTGAATGACTAAAATCTAAAAAAAGACTTGCAGTGGCAAAAGAACCAAAATTTAAAGGTAAGTTAGATGAGGCAGGTCCGATGTTACTGTTTCTCAAGAGATACTATTTACATTTTGGGTTGAATAATACTTTGCCATGCAGAACAGATGTAAGGATTCTAGGATGTTTAGCATACCTGGATCCACCCACTAAACACCAATACCACCTCCCAATCACTGTGATGGTAAATATCCCCCACATATTTACAAACTACTCCAGAGGTACATTCTGGTAGAAAACGCTTGACTATATTGTTATTGAAATCACTAACTGCTTTCAAATATCTACTCATTTATACGATTTTATTGTAGGGACTATGAGTTTCAAATACATTTGGATTGGAAAAGTATATAGTATGCAGGGTTATAGTATTAGGGGATATGAAAATTTGTTTGCCAGTAATCTCGTAGGGCCAAGAAAGTAGAGCAAGCTCAAAACTGCAGTCAATCTACTTTTACCATTTTGCCATTTACCCAGAATTAACTGATTAATTGATTTCCACAGTGTCCTTTGTAAAACATTTCAAGAATAATGAATACTGGATTAAGACACTAATTTTGGTAATCTAGCACACTTTTTAGCACCCCATCCCCACCCTGGAATTATATGCTCAGCTGTTTTTGTTCCCAAATTCATTTATGTAAATTGTCCACGATGGTGAAAATGCACTTTTGATTTTGAGATTACATACACACAAAATAGATGATTATATCGTGTACTATTTTTATTTCTATTTTTTTTAAAGATTTTATTTATTTGAGAGAGAGAGAATGAGAGAGAGTAAGTACATGAGAGGGGGGAGGGTCAGAAGGAGAAGCAGACTCCCTGCCGAGCAGGGATCCCAATGCGGGACTCGATCCAGGGACTCCAGGATCATGACCTGAGCCAAAGGCAGTCACTTAACCAACTGAGCCACCCAGGCGCCCTATCGTGTACTATTTTTAAAATCACTATTTTGTGGAGCACTATTTTGTGTGAGCATTCATTCATTCCTGGGGTGATGATAATGTGTATTTTCATCTAAATTGCATCATCTAGTATGTGCTCTTTTGGGGAAAGCTTCTTTCACTCAATGTGATGTTTTTGTGATTTATGGGTGAAGTTTTAAGATTAAGTGTATCAGTAGTTGATGACTCCTTATTGCTGAGTAGTGCTTCATTGTGTGTATAAACCACAATTTCTTTATCCATTCTCCTGTTGTTGGACATCTAAGTTGTTTCCAACTGGGGGATATTATGAATAAACCTGCTCTAAGCACTTCTGTACATTTTTCTCTGTGAACATATGTTTTCATTTCTCTTGGGAAAGCACCCCATTGAATTGTTGGTCCATAGGATAGGTATATATTTGTTTTTATAAGAAGCCGCCAGAGTCTTTTCAAAAATGATTGTATTATTTTGCATCTCTACCTAAAACGTGGGAAAGTTCTGATTGTTCCACAGCCTTACCAATACTTGGTTATCAGTATTTTCAATTTTAGCCATTCTGTGGGGTGTGCAGTGGTATATCATTGTGGGTTTTATATGCATTTCCCCAATAAGTGCTGATGCTGAGTACTTTTTCAAATGCTTATTGGTCATTCGTATACCTTTTTTTATGAAGAGTCCATTCAAAAAGTTTTCACACAGAAATCTCTTCAGCTATTTAAATATTGAGCTGCTACAATAAATTTGCCTTAGAATACTCATCAGCCAATATGGAGGAAGTTTGTATATATGATATGCAGTCATCTGGAAGAGAGTTACTATGGTATGTGTTTAAAAATAATTATATAGGTGGCACCTGGGTGGCTCAGTCATTAAGCGTCTGCCTTAGGCTCAGGTCATGATCCCAGGGTCCTGGGATCGAGCCCCGCATCGGGCTCCCTGCTCCGCGGGAAGCCTGCTTCTCCCTCTGCTGCTCCCCCTGCTTGTGTTCCATCTCTCCCTGCCTCTCTCTCTGTCAAATAAATAAATAAAATCTTTAAAAAAACAATAATTATATAGAATTTCATATGTGCTTTTTCCCCTATTGACTAAATTAGGTTTGTTTTCAGTAAATATTAATTAGTTTACTTTTAGAGAATAATATTGCTATTAGTCGATACATATAATTTTTATGGATTTTAATGGTGAAAAGATAATAGAAACCCCAAATCACTAAGTATAGTGTCCTATTTAAGTACATTAGGATGTTAAAATATTTCCGTTTTCTGCTACTACTGATATAAAAATATTTGAATTTTGTTTGAGACAACGTCTAGCATAGTTTGTTCTGATAAAATACTTTAAGGCTGATTTGGTTTGCTTCATTCACCAACTAAAAGTACATATGAACAGTGGTGGTGAAAATTTCATGTGAAAGCCATTTTATAATAAACATATAGCTGGGTATGTTCCTGAGTGGGTACATTACACTTTTAATTATAGAGAAGAGAGACTGAAAAAGAATGTCAAGAAATCTGATCTGTCTCTATGTGTAGTCAGATCCGTAAACGGCCTTTTGCTTCTAAGAACCTAAGGTAACACATAAAATACATATTCAGATGAACCAAGTCTGTTCATCCTCATGGAACAAATAAATATAATCTCCGAATTTGGATTTTCAGTGATCAACAGAGATTTTTATTTCTGTAAGTCAATTTTTTAACCTTACCCAGGAGGTAATATTAACATAATCCAAAGGAATAAAGGACAAAGCAAGGTATTCAACTCAAACTTTGGTCAGCAACCATTTATCCCCAAGCCTTTCCAGACAATAAAATAGCAATTTGTAAAATAATGTGTTTCAGCAATGGGTTCATATATTAAAAAAAAAAAAAAAGGTATTTTCATAATCCTCCTAGACAGTCCGTTCTATGGTGAACCTCCTGTCAGCTGCCTCAGACACACAGTTTGAACAAAATGACTCACTACAACTCCAAATGGTTCCCTACTCTACATAATAACACCATTTTGCAACTGGCATTTACTGTACTAAATATACTTTGGAACAGTTAACTTGTCAGGGTTGAGGGAAGGCCATGCCTAGCAGTCAAAGAGAAGACTCCTTGCAGTAGGAGATCTGAAGTCTTTTATGAGACTTTATAATCAATATCCTAACATGGACTGAAAGGGGCTTATGCTGAAGCAAATAAAATAGGTTATTGGTGGTTTGGTTTGTTTTCATGTGTTCTGTTGCAGTTATTGGTAGAGGGTAGAGCTGACCTTGATTTTCCTAAAAATGATAGGGTGAAATTAAGAGAAGCAAGGTAATGATATAGTTACAGAAGAAAGGAGTTCTACAGTCTAGAGCTGATAAACTATTACAATGAACTAAGGACAATTTAATGTCAATTTTTTCTATGGGTATTTAAGAGATGATGTTTGTCCATCAGTTCAACTATGGGTTTATGAGAAACTCCATCGCTTAGGTCTCTTTGCCATTATTCTGCACATACTCTGTTCTGACATTGCTAACTGGCTGGACAGCTTATAGGTCAGATAGGGATAAATGATATTATTACCTAGGGCAGGGTCAACAAACTATGACCCTCAGGCCAAATCTGGCCTCTGGGCCACATGTTTTTGTAAATAAAGTTTTATTGGAATGTAGCCATATCCATCCATTCACTCACTGTTTGTGGCTTCTTTTGTGCTGAAGAGCAGAGTTGAACAGTTACAAGAGAGCCCTTCTGACCCACAAACTCAAAGATTTACTTTCTAGCCCATTGCAGAAAAACGTTTCTTGACCTTTGGTTTAGGGTGATAACATTTCCCCTCTCGGTGCATTATACTCCAGTAGTGCCTTCCTATGAAGATGTCCAAGAAACTGGCTTCAGAAAGGGGCTGTCTATGTAAAAGTGAATAAATTTCATCTATTGAGGGGGCAATTACTTTAGACACTCCTAGGCTTCCCCAGTGTCCCATCTCCTGATTTGCATCAATAGAAACGTCACGTTCCCTACACACACAGTTTTAGCTAGGAATATGACCATTGAGAGTGAATTCCTAACCTGCCTTATAGCTAAATTTGAACAAGTGTGACCAACTTTTGGCCAGAGGTTATAAGCACACATTATGGATGCAATTTCTGCTAAGGTGGGTGCATACCTTTCTCTTTTCCTTGCATTTTTTTCTGCTGGTTGGAACATGGGCATTTTAGTGAATCCCACAACCTTCTTGGACTCTGATGACAAGGCACACACTATCATGATGAAGACGAGGTCGAAATCTGTGAGCTTCTTGGATACATAGCAGGTGAGGATTGCCATACTAGCGATTGTTGCTCCCAGAGGTTTTTTTTTTTTTTTTTTTTTTTTTTTACATAGCAGGTCAAAACCATGTGGATTTAAGCCATTGCTCATTTGGATTTTGAATCCCATGCTGCTATTCTCAATACTTATATCAGTTAAAAAGCTGCTGGTGAAAATGGAATTCTTAGGATATGGAGTGGACACTTGTCCCGTCTGTACTTTGGCTTTCCCTTTCTGGTACTTCTTCTTTCCCTTTTATCTCCACAGATACAGCAGGAACTTTTTACAATTATAAACTGAGATTCCCCCTTACTTGCCAGAGTTGACTGGACCAAAAGACCCTAATGGGGTCAAACCATCACTTGTCTGGAAATTGTTTCTACTGGGGAGTTGAGAAGCCTCTGATGACCATATTTTCTGATACCTAGGCAGAAAAAGTCTGTATGAAAAATATGTAATTGGCGGAGCATCTATGAGCAGAAAACTCCCAAGAACTTGGAATCCCTGCTTCCCATCCATTCATCCCCTTTCTTTCTTGTGGTACCATGAGACACACCCATCTCCAGTGGGTAAAGTTGTTCATTTACCAAGTCAGAACTGAGAAGAGCTGTAACTTTCTGTATCATACTCTTAGACCTAAAATTCTGTTTTGAGGCCTCTTCCCACCAGGTTGTAGAAACTTAATTTCCAAAAATTGAGGGTTTCTCAATTCCTTTTCTCACTGGAGTTTTCCTGGGTGCAAGGAGTTGGAGACTTTGCTTCTTCAGTCAGTATCTTCACTCCACATTGAAATATGACTAAGGAGCACCATTCTTAAATTTAAGGATTGGTGGTATCAATTGCCCCATATTCCCTTTGTATCAAATTCTATGTCCATCATCATTGAGTTGACCAAACCTATCATTTTTTAATCCAAAATGTGCTCTGGGAATAACCAGCCCTATATATATTTAACACGCTGCTTCTTAAATTCTGATGGGCATGTGAATCCCCTTGGTATCTTGTAAAAGTCTAGAATCTGATTCAGTAATTACTGGGTGGGGCTGAATTCCTGCATTTCTAACAAGCTCCCAGGTGATACGGATTTTGATTGCAGCCCCCTTGGAACAGTAATATGAGAACCCATGTATAAACCCGAAACTTCCTTTTCTTTGTTTTGGGCCTCATTATGTACCTTTTTCTTTGGACTTCTTAATTAACACATCTCAATTCCTCTCTATTAGCCATTCAGTATTTTTTTAACACATTATAACTCTTACATTCATTTTTGTCATTACAAGCTGAAAGCATCTATACTTTAAGTAATCCATTTTTAAGTCTTATTTCCCATGCTTTATGATGTCTTTTGGCAGACAGCAGAACACTGCACTTAGTCAAGATGAATAGATTCAAGTATAGGTTCTACTGTACTCGAAATATGTCCTTGAGTCAGATTTGCTTTTTGAGTTCTTTTGTTTGTTTTCTACGTATTGGAAGTGACCTCTGCCATACTGACTCCCACAGCCTTGTGAGGCTATGAAGGGCGATAGTAGGTACATGGATGTGCTTTCAAAAAAGTGCCATTGCGCTGTTCTTAGTGATGCTCTTTGGTAGCTGGCAACTGTCCATTTCCAGCCATTTTCATTGCTCCTACCATGACCCCAGAGTGTTGGAAATCTTGCTCGGGGAAAATACCTGAGCTACATCTTCCTTTGTGACTTCAAACAGTCACCACTGATATCTTATTTAAATTGGCTCCAGTTGGTGTAGACAGCCCAATAAATAGTTTATTTATTCTGAACCCTTCCTCTGGGAATTTTCTTTTGAACTACAGCATCACATCATTTCAAAGGGAGCAAGGAAAACATCAGCTGCTGAAAGCACTGCATTTTTTATGTACAGCTTACGAACACTGCATCTGGTGTGTATAGAAACACATCTGTCCGCGCAACTGTCAAAGTTGGGTCCTGCCCTTTACATGCAGAAATAGCTTCACTTACGTAGGATCCGTGAGGCACTGCCTGGTATTCCCAGGGCTTGGGAAACATAGCCATAAATGCTCTTTTTTTGCAATCTCTGCCTTCTGATGATAAAGTTTCTATATTCAAGTAAAGCACATGTAGGTTCGCGGATGCTTATTCCCAAGTCAGTTACTGCTACTCACATCTGATAAGCCACACTTATAAAGCCAGGCCAAGCAGATAAATAATCAAAGCAACAACAAGCATGCAGACACACTCTCTTCTGTCTGCCACATCAGAGAGTAGCACAGCGAAAGCCCTTCGGATGGTTTGGTTCCATGTTAAAGGTACCACTTTTCTCAACCCTGTTGGTAGACAGGGATGAGAAAATGTCATCTGATCCAGAAACCAGAGTAACAGCTACATTTTTTGATCGAGAATGAAGAGGGAGGAGGGCCTCTGTGGTGGGGGTTCAGTAACACAGAGAATAGTCTTTTTCAGCACTAAATGCCCTCCAGCTGCAGCCGGCAATGCCTTGGGCAAGGCGGGCGAGACAGCTGCCTCCACTGCTCTTTGCAGGCAGCCCCGACATCCATCCTTCCAGATCCAGGAAGTCACAAACTCACCAGGATTCACAAAAGGTTCTTTAGAAATTTTCGTCGATGTCTTTAATTATGCAGTAACACCCCTGCCATTGATCTCTTATTGCTCTCAAAGTATGATCTATGCAGGTAGATTTAGATTTCACACTACCCTTTGTAATATGAGTTCTGTACATTCTTAATTCGCTCATTCATTTATTCAGAGAATATTCTTTGAGAGCCAATATTCCTGTATTTACTGATAGAGATAGTACAGATGCTGAACATATGAAGATAAAACAGATAGGATACCTGCCTAGAGGAGAAGGACTTGTATATATACATCCTGGGGGGAACCCAGCCCTCCCTCCAGTATGGTATTTTCGGGCAGAGCTGACAACTTCTTTTCTCTGGACCAGACATAAAGTTGTGAGTGTTCCATTTGAGGCCCAGCCTGTATCTAGTCTCTCATTCTGTAGGCACGGGGGCTCATTCAAGCCTCTGTCCCTGTTTCTTAAAGATATTTTCAACACTTTCCCTACCTGAGGATCTAACAGGTACTGTGGGAACCCTACAGTACGGAATGGATTGTGCAAGAAACCCCAGGGACCTTTAGAAGACAAAGGTCAGTTGTGGATCAAGGCAGTCTCCATCCCTACTCCTTTGTCCATGGCAGACATGGGTAATCACTTAGTGTATGCCTTCCCACTGCACTTTAGCACTGCCTTTGACCCATTCTCCACATACTGGTCCAGATAGTCAAATAAATTAGTATTGACCCAAAAGATGAAACCGATTTTTTTTTTTTTTAATCTTTATTTGGAATGTGCTACGCCTACTCCTGCTCCTTGGATGTGCCCACTGACTTGCATCCAGAACTAGGTTGTTCATGATGCCCATAGATGCAAAGCCCCATAAGATCATTCAGGTCTTATTCACTTAGAGCCACCAGCAGCTGCATCTGTTGACATCACTTTTGGGTGAGTCTCATCTCCATAAACTCCATCTATAGCCTCAACTTTCAGAATCCCCCCAGTCCTTTTAAACAGTGGTCTTACACTCACACCCAAGAATTTCTAGCCTTCATCACTTACAGTGTGCTACCTGGCCAAACAAATACCACCAAATTAATTTGATTATGGTTTATATCACAGTTAATAAAGGTTGATGAGATGTGTTGGAGAGGAGGGCATCTACTCCATAGAATCACCGAGACCCAAGCCCTTCAACCAAAGAGAATTATTTTCCAGCATCTCAGAGTCATCTGCCAGATCCCCTCCACCAAGCCAATAATGGAAGAGAAGGAATGTGGAGAATCACACATTTTGTTTCTTAAGGTTGAGGCTTGGGAGTGGCTGTATCATGTCTACCACGATCCACTCACTTAACTACAGGGGATGCTAAGACGTCTAATAATTAGACTAACATAGGCAGGCTATGCTTGGTGACAAATAAACCCACAGGTTCTTGACCCAAGTTTCCCATTTGTAGAAATTCTAACACAGTTGAATCAATGTAAAAACAGCTTGAGTAATTCTCTAGGGAGATTGCCTCCATGGAGTGACCCAGAATCCAGGATGCTTTCATCTTGTGGATCTACTTCATGGTCTCCATGACTACTCCCAAAGGGAAAAATAACATAAAGATACGCACCAGGTTTGAATGGCTCAAACTGAGATGCAACACACCTCACTTTGCCCATAATTTTTGGCTATAGTCATGTGACCCCACCTAACTGCGCAGAGGCTTGGAAGGAAGTCTTCCTGTGTACCCAGGAAGGAGAGGAGACCAAGCATGGTGGTCCCTAGCCATCTCTGCCAAATGTGGTCCCAGTGTGTCCATAGGAAGAGATGAAGTAGAATGTGGTAAACACACAGCATTGCCCCAACCACGAGGCATTCCTCTTTTCCTCTCAGAATGTCCTAGAAGACCCTCGGTGCTCTCCCACTCAGATATAAATTTACTAAGCATGAAGTGCTGATTAGAAAGTAATTAGAATGTAATTTCTTTCAGAAATTGGTATTGTGTGAATTTTCAAAAAGTAGTTTAACGTTAAAGCATATCCTGGTTTCAGATATTGCAGTTTGAGGGTATGCATGACAGAGGAATCTCTTGGTCAAAAATGAGAGAACTCCAACTTAACAGCCATAAGCCAACAAAGGGCTTTTATTAGCTCACGTATTTGAAAGTTGTTGGCATGACTGGATTCAGGTGCGTACATGTTGTCATCAAGAATCTGTGCCTTCCCCTCTTCCAGCCCATCTTCCGTTGGCAGGCTTCATTCTTAAAATAGGCTGCTCAAGTTGTGGCAAGACAGCTACCAGGAGCTCCAGGCACACACACCCCCACCCCGCCCCAGGGAAAGGGAGTATGCCTGTCCCAGTGATTATAATGAAAGTCAGGGAGAGGTGTTCACTGGACTGAATTGGGGTAGTTGTCCATTCATTTAACCAATTCAAGGGGATAATGGAATTGGCTAGGTTTGAAATCAGGGTTTATGTCATTCCCATTTAAGATGTAAAATCAAGATGGGAGATGAGTTTCCCAAAGGAAAACCTGATTGTTGTTACCAGAACTAAAAATGCCCACATGGTTTTCTACTCTGTGATACAGACAGAAGATTGCCTTGCTGCCTAATTAGGGCCTCATGGTGACTTGCCCTAAAGAAGTCGCTGTGGCCCAGAGTCTGATCGTTAGATTTGCAGATGGAAAAACCTAACTTGTTATTGTAAGAGGGGGCATTTGGATTCTGGGATAATGGCTTATGCCAACCCAACTCATAGGGACTGATACATAAACTAGAACTCTGGCTTATTGATTGTTCCTAAGAAATATAACTTCTCAGTTGACCAAAAAATTTGAGCTATGCTGACCAGCTCCTTATATAAAGCTTCCTGGAAGATAAATTAAAACCAATAGAATAATAGTTCAACATGAAATCTTACTCAGGGGAATTAATTATATAAGGACGTTCTGTGACCTATAACTATTATTACTCAATAAATGCAGTCTAGTAGAGTGTTACACATGTCTAGAAGGCTGGCGTTCAAATAGGCTCAATGTGCATATTCCTCTCCATACCCCCAGTATGTTCTGGGGGGCTGTTGCTAAGTATTGCTCTCTGATATTCTGATTTCTGTCACTGTATTTTCACAAAGATCATTTCCTTGCATTGACATCTTATTTAACTGAATTTTCTTCATTTGCGTTATGATTAGGTAACAGGCCAATAATAATTACTATATCGTGATTTAATTAGGCAAATATCAGAAATCTCAGCCTATGTATTGATTATTACAAGTGTTTAAATAGCCACTTATTAGGACTTTCTATATAATTGCCAAGCATTATAATAAGTTAAGCTTTTTAAAGTCAATATGGTGAGCAAGGAATATTTCCTGGCTTTTCATATTACCAGAGTCTTTCCCTTTTTCCTGGAATTTTGTACACCACGTTGGTGAAATTTGTCAATTAAGTATTTTCTCTTTTTATATTGAAACGAGCTCAAAATGAATTTATAAAACATCATTTTCTTTGGGACTTTATTTTGATATAATTTCAGACTTACATAAATTCACAATAATAGTGCAAGCAACTTTCCTTTCCCCTTCATCCAGATTCATCTATTACTTATATTTTGCCTCATTAGCTCTTTTTCTCTTTATAGGGAAAGTTGAAGACATTGTGCCCTTTTCCCTAGATTCTATGGCATGTGTCCTAAAAACAAAGACATTTCTTACATAGCTATAATGCAATGATCAAAATCAGGAAATTTAAAATTGAAACACAGTTACTGTTAAGTAATCAACATTTTGTTTAATTTCTTTTTAACTTGCTCCAATGATAATACTTTTAAACTACTTTCTCTCTGGCTCAGATTATATACAGTATCATGAATTGGATTTAATTGTCTGTTCTTTTTGCACTTCTTTATTACGGGATTGTTGCATTGTGTTTCTTTGTCATTTCTGATGTTGACATTTTTGAAGAGTATAAACCAATTATTTTGTAGAATGTTCCTCAATTTGAATTATCCTGACTTTTTTGCATGATTAGATTCAGATTATGCACTTATTGTGCATTTTATTTTGTTTTTTTACTGCCTAATGTTAGGATGCCCATGATGTTGGTTTGTCCCAATTTTGATGGCAACATTGATCACTACCTTAACATTGGTTAAGACGGTATCAAGTTTGAGATAGTACCCACCAGGTTTCTCCACTGTAAAGTTATTTTTTGTTTTGTTTTCTGTTTTTAATTAGTAATTTGGGGAGAGGATTTTTTTAAGATTACCCATATAGCCTGTTTCTCATACCTGCTTTCTCCCAATAACTGTGTCAAACAAACGCACATATCCTTAGCCCATTTGACCTCTGAGTGACTAGAAACCAATGGGTTAAAAGAATTGCCCTAGCATCTACTGGATTTGGGGTTAGAACCCAGTTTTTGCTTTCTCATTTCAAGTTCTTTATCTGACATTTCCCCCACTTACTTTAATTGTACAAAATCTTGGTGACCTACTCAGTTTCTTAAACACATAGTATCGTCTATTTGGAACAACTTTGGAGGAAGAGGTAAACCTGGGAGGGAAGCTGAGTCTGTCATTTGTGGGCTGTGTAATCTTTGGAAAGTTGTTCAAGATTTCTGAATCTCACCTACTTTCTCTATTAAAGGAGTATAACATTTCTCAGATTTCAGGGTTGCTTTGAGATTCAATAAGACTTTCTTTTCTCATGCACTTATATGATATCTATAATACAGTAAGTGATCAATAAATGTGGACTCTTTTCCCCTCTTCATCCCTTCAGGGTTTTTTTTGTTTTTTGTTTTTTGTTTTTTCATGAGCCTAGCACGTGCAAGGCTCTGTCTATACACTAGTGGTAAAGCCATGAGAAAATCTGTTTTTTTCTGAAATGGAAAGAGAGAGAACATTCACTGACAAAGTGGTGTTGTGAGCCTTGTAGGTATCTCGCAGAAGACATTCCCAGTTAGAGGAATGACTGTGCACAGGGCCTGAGTCATGTTACTGAAATGTTTGAAGAAGAATAAGGAAGTCAGTATAGCTGGCTCAGAGTAAGTGGGCTGAGAATGGGAAGGATGAGTTCAAAGAAATGGTCAGGGGCTGGGTTATGTAGACCAGTGCCAGAGCTAGAGACTTATCCTTAGGGAGATGACACACATTGTGGAGTTTGAGGCAAGGAAGTGATTTGTTCTTTCTTCTGTTTTAAATGAATCACCCTCAGGCATTGAATTGTATCCCCAAAAAGATATGTTCAAGCCCTAGTCCCCAGTATTTGGAAATAAGGTCTTCACAGATGTCATCAAATTAAGGGGAAGTCACTCTAGATTAGAGGGAGACCCAATCCAATATGACCGGTGTCCTTGTGACAAGAGAGAAGTCTGAAGGTATAGAAGAAATTCATGTGAAGAATGAGGCAGGTGTTGGAATGATGCATCTAGGAGCTGAGGACCACCCAGAATCACTGGTAACCACTAGATTCTTAGAGTCCTCAGAGGGACCAGGGCCCTGCCAACACTTGAATTTTGGAGTTCAAGTCTCTGAGACTGTGAGAGAATAAGTTCCTGCTGTTGTACACCACCCAGTTTGTGGAATTTTGTTATGGCAGCCCTACGAAATGAATATAGTTGCTCCGAATGTTCTGTGAGGGGTATAGAGGACACACGTGGAAGTAGGAGGCTAACCCTTCATCAGCATGAAAGACAAAGTCTGTGGAGTTGGGGATGCGGGACATGGTCAGATTCTGGTTATGTTTCTTAGGCAGAAACTGTATCTGACATTGGATTGGGTGGCCCAAACCAGGAACACTTTTCACAGTGAAAGCAGATGCTATTAATAACTACACAAGGACAACAGGCAGACGCTAGGGTGTAAGGCTAGCGTCCTGATGGATTGACTGTAAAAATATGAAAGAGGGAAGTCAGCAGTGCCTCTAGGAGTTTGGCCTGAAGTTCTGGATGAATAGAGTTACCCCTTATGAAGTGAGGAAGGCTATAGGAGGAGCAGGTATATAGGAAAAATTGTAAGTTCCGTTGAGGTCTGTCAATATTTGAGGTTTCTATAAGACTCGTAAGGGGAGATTTGAGTGGGCAGCCTGATGAAGGAAGCTGGCGTCCAAAGGGACACGTTTGGTCTAGATATATAAATTGGGGTTGTCACTTGGTAACGATATTTAAAGCCACAGGGCTGCATGAGATCTAAACACCCAGAGAATGAATGAGGATAGAGAAGGTAATGAATAAGTCCCTCCATATCCTTCTACTCATTATTAAATTGCCTGACAATGGTAGGTGCTTGTGCTTATATTTGTTGGAGGATGAAAACAGACAAATTGTCCTGATAATTTGAAACACATGTTTTGAAATAGTGAGATATCGGTTTCTTTAAATCAGTAATGCTCAGCGTTAGGGTGCTGAGGAATTACTGCAGATAAATGTTAAACACGGGATTGCTGTGCTTCAGCCCCACAGATCCTGCCCCCGCAGCTCCGGGAGAAGCCCAGAGCCTGTACTTTGTGACAATCACAGTCAGAATTTGTGCTGCCGGGACTCCCAGGCCATGTGTTTAGAGACACTCCTTTGACCGATCTCTCTGGCTAGGTTTTCTCTTGTGGTATGTGCAGCCAATGTGTGCATTCCCTGTGTTGAAGTTTTTGTGTATTTGGTTTTCTTAAACCGTGCCATAGCCATCTGAATCCCAGATGACAACTGTGTGTGGAGATGTCAGTATTTCTGAATTTGTGAATCTGTCCCGAATAGAAAGGCTGCATTAAATGGAGGAGCCATGTCGGGCCAGGTGGAAAAGAGTCAGGAGGATGAGGCCCCCCCACTTCTTGGCTGTTGGTGCTCAGCATAAGACACCCCTTCCGTCCCCTCCACACACCCTGAAATGCAGCCTTGGAACTGCCCAGCCTGGAAACACAGGAGCCCACATCTCTTACTTTTGACTTCCTTTTTCTGTCTGCTTCTTGCGCTGCTTTGGGATGTATTGGCCTGTGTTACCTACAGCTCTCGTAATTCTAGCCTGATTCCTAATCAGAAAGGCAGCATGAATCCCCACAAGCTCTGCCTATCCCTAATTGATTTTTTTTGCGTTAATATAAATACCCATGAAACTATATTAGAAATGTGTTACACTAACAGCAGAGTATCTACAACTTCAATTACTTTAAAATGCTCTTAATGCTCTCAATTAGCTAATTACAGGCTGTGCGTGATTGGAGGAATGGTAGAGGTTAAAACACCCTGTAAACAGGGCGCCTGGGTGGTTCAGTTGGTGAAGCGACTGACTGCCTTTGGCTCAGGTCATGATCCTGGAGTCCCGGGATCAAGTCCCACGTCAGGCTCCCTGCTCAGCAGGGAGTCTGCCTCTCTCTCTGACCCTCCCCCCTCTCATGCTCTCTATCTCATTCTCTCTCTCAAATAAATAAATAAAATCTTTAAAAAAAAAAAAAAACCCTGTAAACAGGGTGGAGGTAGTAGACAAAAATGGGGGCATTTCTGATTAGATTTTAGAATTGTGCCCTGCTCTTGCAACAATAATTGTAGAACTAGCATTTTTTTAAAGGAACGACAATTCAAAAGGAGAAAGTAAAAACAATTAAGGAAAACATGCCTCTTTAAAAGATTTTTGTTTAAAAAACACAGTCTTTTTTTAAGATCTTATTTATTTATTTGAGAGAGAGAGAGTGTCCAAGAGGGAGAACAAAGGAGCAGGGGCAAAGGAAGAGGGAGGGAGAGAAGCAGACTCCCCTGCTGAGCAGGGAGCCAGATGCGGAGCTGGATCCCAGGACCCTGCGATCATAACCTGAGCCTAAGGCAGATGCTTAACCAACTGAGCCACTCAGGCACCCCAGAAAACACTTAAGTAATTTTTATTTAAAAATATCTGAAAGTATTTCTATTTTTTTAAGATTGTATTTATTCATTTATTTATTTGAGAGAGAGAGAGACAGAAAGTGTGCAAGCATGAGTGGGGGGAGCAGAGGGAGAAGGAGAGAGGATCTCAAGCAGACTCTGTGCTGAGCACAGAGCCCAATGCAGGGCTTGATTCCCAAGACCCTGAGATCATGACCTGAGCTGAAATCAAGAGTCAGACACTTAACCAACTGAGCTACCCAGACACCTCCAAAAAAGCATTTTTATTTTTATAACATTTCAATATGTTTTATGCAAAACTCTGCTAGCAATTACACTTAATGCTTGACCAGAGATTCAAATAAAAATGTTATCTATTTAAGGTATACAACATGATGATTTAATATACATATATATTGTGAAATGATTACCACAATCAAGTTAATTAATACATCCACCGCCTCATGTGGTTATTATTTATTTATTTATTTATTTATTTATTTATTTATTTATGGTAAGAACACTTAAGATCTATCTTAGCAAACTTCAAATATACACTACAGTATTATTAACTGTGATCATCAGGCTGTGTCTGCTGAGGAGTCTCAGGTTTGGAAATCCCCAAAGAAAGAAAACACTGCCTCGATAACTCTCATTTTGTCTTTTTTTTTTTTTTTTTAAGATTTATTTCTTTGAGGGAGAGAGTGTGTGGGATAAGGGGCAGAGGGAGAGGGAGAGTCTTTTAAGCAGACTCCATGCTGAGCACAGAGCCTGTCACGGGACTCAATCTCACAACCTGGAGATCATGACCTGAGCCAAAACCAAGAGTCGGTCGCTCAACCAACTGCAACACCCAGGCACCCCACTCTCATTTTGTCTTAATTGCACATGAAGTCATAATTCTTAACTCATTCACTCATTCATTCATTATACAAATGAGCATCAGCTATGCTGTGGGTACTAGTCAAAAGAAGATGGTTGAAAAACTAGATATGGTCTCTGCCCTTGTATGATCACATTAGAGTTACTTTCTTGGGATCATCACATTTCAAGTGTTTTAGAAAGGCAAGGGTTGGAAAAGTGGACTTTGGGATTTGTGGGGAACAATCAATATCCACTACAGCAGATCTTCTCAGACTTTGGAATTTCCTTCAGAGTGGTATGTGTATTAGTCCAGGTTCTGCAGAGAATCAGAACCAATCTGTTACAGATATAGACTGATTTTGAAGAATTGTTTCATGTGCTTATGGAAGCTGAGCAGTCCCAGGATCTGTTCTCTACAAGCTGGAGCCCAGGAAGGCTATAGTTCCAGTCCAAACCTGATGATCTGAGAACCAGGGCAGCCAATGCTGTAAGTCTGAGTCTGAGTCTGAAGGTCTGAGAACCCAGAGCACTATTGTCTAAGGGCAGGAAAAGATAGATGTCTCAATTCAAATGGAGAACAAATTTGCCTTTCCTCTACCTTTTTTTTTCTATTCAGGCCTTCAGTGGACTGGATGAGGCCCGCCATGTTGGTGAGTGTATTTTCTTTATTCAGTCTACCAATTCAAATGCTAGTCTCTTCCTGACACACCCTCACAGATACACTGGAAATAATGTTTTACCAGTCATCTGAGCATCCCTTAGATCAGTAAGGTTGACACTTAAATGGAAGTATCTCAAATGCTAAATAAATATATTTTTTCATATACTTATTTGCTATCCACACATCATCTTTGGCAGTGTCTGTTCAAGTCTGTTGCCCATTTTCTAACTGGGTTGTTTGTTTTCTTACTGTTTAGTCTAGAGAGTTCTTTATATATGTTGGATATGTGATTTGCAAATAATGTGCTCTTCCATGTATTGTCTTTTGCATAAAAAATTTTGAATTATGATGAGGTCCAATTTGTTAATTTTTCCTTTTAAGGATCATGAGGCTGGTGTCATGTCTAAGAACTCTGTTTAGTCCCTGGTTATGAAGATTTTCTTCTGTTTTCCTCCAGAAGTTTAAAAATTTTACCCTTTATATTTAGATCTACAGTCTGATATTCAAGTTCATTTTTTTAGGCATGAGTTTTAGTTCTAGGTTCTTTTTTTGTTTTGGCTATAAATGTCCAGTTGTTCAAGCACTACTTTTTGAAAAGACCATACTTTGTTGAATCACTTTTGCACCTAGGTCAAAAATTATACTTTATGTGGATTATTTCTAAGCTCTCTCTTCTGTTTCATCAATCTATGCATCTAATTTCTTGCTAATACCATGTTGTCTTGACTACTGTAGCTATACAGTGAGTCTTAAAAATCAGGTAGTGTGATTCTTTCCAACTTTATTCTTTTTCAAAAAAATCTTTTGCAGTTCTAGGGCACCTGAGTGACTCAGTTGTTAAGCGTCTGCCTTCGGCTCAGGTCATGATCCCAGGGTCCTGGGATGGAGCCCCACATCGGGCTCCCTGCTCAGCAGGAAGCCTGCTTCTCCCTCTCCCACTCCCCCTGCTTGTGTTCCCTCTCTCGCTGTGTCTCTCTCTCTGTCAAATAAATAAATAAAAACTTTAAAAAAAATCTTTTGCCGTTCTAATTCTTTTGCCTTTCCATATAAATTTTAGAATCAATTTATCTATATCTAGGAATCCTTCTAGGATTTTGAGAGTAATTGTGTTAAAGCTGTAGATCAATTTGGGGGAGAATTGATATCTTTACTATGTTGAGTCTTCCCTTCTATGAACACAGAATATCTCCATCTATTTAGGTCTTCATTGATTTCTTTCATTAGCATTTTGTACTTTTCAGCATACAGCATACAGATCCTATACATGTTTGTTAGATTTATATCTAATATTCTTTTTATGCTTTTGGGAGTGATTGCAAGTTGTAACAAAAATATTTTAATGCCAAATATTAAGTGTGTGTATATATATGTATCTTTGAAAATATATGAATTTCTTCTTACTTTTCCCAATATGCAGATAAAATGCCATACAAGGGCAAGTGTGTAGAATTTATTGTTCTAAAAGGCACTCTAAATATGCAGGACTGGGTCTTTTTCACTGACCTAGAATAGGGTCTAATATGTAGTAGGCATTATTAGTTTGTTAAGGGAATGAATAAATAAACTTAAAATATTTTTGGAAATTTTAATTACTTATTTTTCAATTGGTATGAATGTGATTGTGAATCACACATAATACCCACAAATGCATATACATATGACAGTTCAGTTTCTCTACAGGGTGGGACATGCCGCAAGGAAAGCTTATCAGAATATCCAGGAAAACAAATATGGGCTGAAAATTCTTTAAATTTTTAAACTCTTTGAGGACCTAAAATATAGCTCTCTTGTTCACTGACGATGATTGTCTGTGTCTAGTGCACTCTATAAGACAGAGCAAGAAGCTCAATGGACATTTGTTGAATAATTAAAGAGATATATAACTGAGGGAAGGAATAATTAAGATAATGAAAAATATATGACCTCTAGCTGTTAAACATGTTTTATATCAAGCCAGACATTCTCTATACCTAGAGACAGGTTTCTGTTTTTCAAGTTTGGATCATTCTATGTTCAGTATTTTTTTTTTAAGATTTTTAATTTTTTTTTTATTATTAGGGAGAGAGTACAAGCAGGGGAAGCAGCAGGCAGAGGGAGTGGGAGATGCAGGCTCCCTGCTCAGCAGGGAGCCCGATGTGAGGCTCGATTCCAGGACCCGGGCATCATGACCCTAGCCGAAGGCAGACGCTTAACCGTCTGAGCCACCCAGGCACCCCTCAGTATTTTTTTTCAATTAAGCTGTATATGTGAGTATTTCCTAAGTCATTAAAAATTCTTTTAAATATGGTATTAATGGGCAGGTGATATCCATTAATAAGATATTTCTATATCATATTCACATATGAATAGTCTGCCATTTTAAAAAACTTTTTATCATTCAATGTACATACTGTTTTCTAATTTTTTCACATGTGTAATTAATAATTACATACATAAAATACATATATATTTATGAATTTGATTGTTTCCTTAAGGTACCTTGGTGGGAGAATATTTACTCACTTCATAGGCACATGTAATTTGAGGCACATGATACATGTGTAAAATGTTTTTTTAGAAAGAGTTTTCTTTACTATTTGGAGTCTTTTGTGGTTCCATACAAATTTTAGAATTGTTTATTCTAGTTCTGTGAAAAATACTGTTGGTATTAAGGGGTGCACTTGTTATGATAAGCACTGGGTATTGTATGGAAGTATTGAATCACTGTATTGTACACATGAAACTAATATTGTAAAAAAAATAAAGTTATGCTTACACATATACACACAAAAAAACAGTTTTCTAATTAATTTATGCCAAGCAGTATTGGGTGCTCTTTACACTAAACTTTAGCCAATAGCGAGAAAAAATTATTTTTGCCTATTTGATGTTTGAAAGTGAACTATTATTATTCTTTTCATTTTTATTTCTCTAGTAACTTGGAAGTTACTAGAGATGAAGATGAAGAACAAATAAACTTGTTCTTATAAGTTTATTTGCCAAGAACATGTCCTATTGCTTTTATAGTTTATATGTCACCATAATTCTACTTCCTCATGCTTGCCTCTAAGAGCAAATTGGCATATTGTATGGATTCTCCTTCCCCCCAACCTTGATATAATTATAGTTCACAAGAGAATACTACTGAATTTTGAGATGAGGGATATGGTTGTACATATCCCTTAGAAAAATTTCTGGAGTTGCTTTGGGGATGCACCTGACATAAATATAGGAAGGTGATGGAAAGTTGGCTGAGCTCTTGGCTGGGGGAAGGGGGAAGAGCAATAGGGCATAGGGTGTATGTGCAAAAGTGTGTTTATAATAGCAAACACTAAGGGACTGCAATAAATTTGTATATCTGTCTTGGGACACCTGGGTGACTCAGTTGGTATAGTGTCTGCCTTCGGCTCAGGTCATGATCCCAGTGTCCTGGGACCTAGTCTGGCATGGGGCTCCCTGCTCAGCAGGGAACCAGTTTCTCCCTCTGCCTGCCACTCCCCCTGCTTGTGTGTGCTCTCTCGCTCTGACAAATAAATACATAAAATCTTTTTTAAAAAATTGTGTATCTGTCTCTTGGTATGTGTCCTAAGGAGTGGGTGGAGATAACTAGATGTGATACCTTACTTTGCTTTTAAAAATATTTGGATCTAACATTTTCTGTTTAAAAACATAAATACATTGTTGTATAAGTGAGTCATCTTATTTCCCCTAGATAGATTTAGGACTGGCTTGACAATGTCTAGTCATTTTGAAAACTGCGTAATGTAACTTCCTCTTATTAGTTTTGGAGTTTCTACATAAATATGTATGTTTTCACTTTTGGATACAATCAAGGTTAAAAGACTGATAGAGAAATATTAGGATCTTTCCCTTAAAATGGAGGGAAAGTATTAATTTAGGAAATGATGGGGTTTGCTTTCAACAAATAAGATTCAGAAACCTTAAAAACCAAATAATCTTTTGGATAAATCCTATAGAAAATACCTATTTATATAGTATGTAAATACAAATACAAGTGTGCATATGATATTTATATCATTTATTTATTCACTTATTCATTCAGAAGTGAACTCTTTAAGAACCATACTAGCCTTGCATTGGATGCCTTTCAGAAGGTATCTATATATCCTAGAAATGGGAACAGAATTATAGCTCTGGAGATAAAAGAAAGTGAACAGAATACAAGATCTATGTCTTGGTGAGGATAAAGCCTTTATTCTAGGAAGTCCTAAGTGTTTAAATGCCATGGTGAACCTACAATAGTTATCAATTCCTATATTATTAATCCTTCCCCAACTATTTTTCTTTCTTCTGTACATTTTCCATCTTCCCTATTCACTTATTTCAAACTCTTCTCTCTTCCTTGGACTCTGTATTTCTACCTTTCTTCATATGCAGGCCTCAGTCACCCAGAATTACCTGCTGCCACTGTTGGCATTTGGGAGACTCTTCCAGCAACTTCAGGATGGGGTTTATCAATTTGACAACCCCTCCTCCTTAATACCATTAAAACTCCAAATGTGGAGGCATTCACAGCTGAAAAATGTAACATCAAGGATAAGAAAGGCAGCATGGTTTATCTGTGGTAATATATAAATTATATATATATATATTTTTTTATATATATAAAATATATATATATATATTTTTTCCCTCTCTATATACATATATATGTATATACATACATATATGTATATACATATATATGTATACATATATATATACAATATATATATACATATATATATTGAACTGGGTGGTAAGAAAATGTTCTTTGTAGACCAATATAGTTATTTTTTTTTTATTCCTGAACATTCCCATTGCTTATGTGAATATGATGTTTCCCTCTACTTGAGATCATGAATGCTATTTAGGAGACGCAAGAGGAAATGAGGTGATGGAGATAATGTTTACAATATTAAAGTGTCTGGTGAAGAGAGAGACCAAAATTGGGTGAGTAGGTCAGAGATAATGATAGTAGGTGAGATTTCTCAGATAAAGGGTTCATGTACCCATTAAAAGCCAATGATATGAGGGATGGGAAAACTATGTAAAATCTCAATCATCTAAACATCTCTTTAGTTAACTCATATTTACTGAATACCTCCACTGAATAAGTGAATTATAATAATTCAATTGATAATTGAATTGAAATTAAAAACTGAATAATTTTCCTATAAGGATTTTTTTCTATGGATACTATATTGTTTTGTTATACTCTGGCTATCTTTCCTAGAATAAAATCCCAGGACACCCCTGTGAGTAGGAGATGATATCTTCCTTGCAGAGAGGGAAAAATTCCCACTGTCAGGCTCCCAGGGAGAGAAGGTCAGGTGCTCAGAGTAGACAATGTAACTTGAAAGGCAAGCCCCTTTTTTTCCTGTGGTTTTGTTCTCATAGGTCTGTACTTTGAGAAATATTCCCAAGTGATAGTAGGAAATATCCTTAGGTGGGGAGATTGTCTGGGACACAGGGTTCTGTGACTGTGAGCTTAAAAAAGATAAACTGATAGAGGAAAAATCAATAAAATTGAAAATAGGAAATCAATGGAGAAATCAATGAAACCCAAAACTGGTTCTTTGAAAAGATCAATAAAATTAATAAGCCTCTAGCCAGACTAGCTGTGGAAAAAAGGGAGAAGACACAAATTATTCATACCAGAAATGAAAGAAGGGACATCAATATAGCTCCCATGGACATTAAATGGAAAATAAAGGACTATTATGAACAATGCTATACCCACAAATTTGATAACCTAGATGAAATGGAGGAATTCCTTGAAAGACACAATCTGCCAAAACTCATGTAAGAAGATATAAATAGTCTGAATAGGCCTATATCTATTTAAAAATTAAATCAGTTATTAATAACCTTCCAAAACAGAAAGTACCAGATCCAGATGGTTTCACTAGTGAATTCCACCAAACATCTAAGGAAGAAATTATACCAATTCTCTATCATCTTTTTCAGAGTATAGATGCATAGGGAATACTTCCTAATTCATTCTATGATGCCAGCATTACACTAATACCAAAATGAGACAGCCATTATAAGAAAACTACAGACCAGTATCTCTCATGAACTTAGATGCAAAAATTCTCAATAAAATGTTAGCAAGTTGAATCCAGTGTATTAAAAAAGTATTCATCATGATAAGGTAGGATTTGTTCCAGGTATGGAAAGCTAAATCACATTAAAAAATCAGTTAATTTAATCCATCACATCAATAGAGTAAAAAGGAAAAACCACATCATCATATCAAAAGATGCAGAAAAAAAGCACTTGACAAAATCAAATACCCATTTGGAATAAAAACTCTCAGTAAAGTAGGAATAAACAGAACCTTCTTCAACTTGATAAAGAATATCTACAAAAAACATAAAGCTGTCATCATATTTAATGGTGAGAAACTAGAAGCATTCCCACTAAGATCAGGAACAAGTCAAGGATGTTCCCTCTCATGACTTCTACTTTACGTTGTACTGGAAGTCTTAGCTAATGCAATAGGAAAAGAAAAGGAAATTAAAAGTGTGCTAATTGAGGAAGAAGAAATAAAATTGTCTTTGTTCATAGATTACATGATCTATTTAAAAAATCAGAAAGAATCAACAACAACAACAAAAACTGGAACTAATAAGCAATTATATCAAGGTTATAGGATTCAGGGTTAATACATGAAAGTCAATTACTTCACTATACACCAGCAATGAACAAGTGGAATTTAAATTTAAAAACATAATACTATGTATCCTACCACCCCCAAAATGAAATACTTAGATATAAATCCAACAAAATATGTATAAGATCTATATGAGGAATATTACAAAACCCTGATGAAAGAAATCAAAGCCTGGGTGGCTCAGGTCATTAATCGTCTGCCTTCGGCTCAGGGCATGGTCCCTGGGTCCTGGGATCAAATCCCACATCGGGCTCCCTGCTCAGCAGGAATCCTGCTTCCCCCTCTCCCGCTCCCCCTGCTTGTGTTCCCTCTCTCGCTGTGTCTCTCTCTGTCAAATAAATAAAAAAAAAATCTTAAAAAAAAAAACACAAAGAACTAAATTAAATGGAGATATATTCCATGTTGATGGATAGGAAGATTCAGTATTGCCAAGGTGTCCATTCTTCCCAACTTGCTCTGTAGATTCAATACAATCCCAGTGAAAATCTCAGTAAGTTATTTTATGGATATTAGTAAACTGACTATAATTTATATGGAGAGGCAAAAACCTAGAATAGCCAATATAGTATTAAAGGAGAAAAACAAAGTTGGAGGACTGATGGCCCCCAACTTTAAGACTTACTATAAAGCTAGAGCAATCAAGACAATGTAATATTGGTAAAAGAATAGACAAGTATATCAATGAGACAGAATAGAGAGCCTGGAGAATGATCCACATAAATACAGTCAACTGATCTTTGACAAAGAAGCAAAGGCAATACAATGCAGAAAAGATAGTTTTTTCAATATATAGTGCTAGAATAACTGGTCATATACATGAAAAAAAATCTATAGACAGACTTTACACTCTTCACAAAAATTAAATCAGAATTGATTACAGATCTAAATGTAAAATGCAAAACTATAAAACTCCTAGAATATAAACATAGGAGAAAATCTTGCCTTGGATGTGGCAAGGACTTTTTAGATATACTGCCGAAGGCACAATCCATAAAATAAATAATTGAAAAGATTGACTTTATTAAAATTAAAAACTTCAGTGCTGCAAAAACCAATATCAGGGGAATAAAAAAGTCACAAACCAGGAGAGAATGTTTGCAAAAGATGTATGTGGCAAAGAACTCTTATCCAAAATATGTAAGGAAGTCTTAACATTTAACAATAAAGGAAACAACCCAATTTAAAAATGGGCCAAACCCCTTAATAGATACCTCATCAAAGAATGTATAGAGATGGTAAATGAACATATGGAAAGATGCCCCACATCATATATCATTAGGGAAAAACAACACAACAATGAGATACAACTATATACCTATTTTAATGGCCGAAATCCATAACACTGACAACACCAAATGATGACAAGGATATGGAACAACAAGGAACTCTCATTCATCACTGGGGGAGTGTGAAATGGCATGGCCACTTTGGAAGAGTTGGGTGTTTTTTTTACAAAACTAAACCTATCTTACCATATGATCAGCAATCATGCTCCTTGATATTTAGCCAAAGGAGTTGAAAACTTATGTCCATACAAAAACTGGATGTTAGAGCAGTTTTACTCAGTTTAGAAGTAACTAAGATATCCTTCAGTAGGTGAATAAACAAGCTATAGTCTATCCAACTAATGGAATATTACTGAATGCTAAAAAGACATGAGCTATCAAGCCATGGAACAACATGGAGGAAACTTTAATATATATTACTAAGTAAAAGAAGCCAATTTGAAAAGGCTATATATATGCTGTATGATTCCAACTATATAATAGTCTGGAAAAGGTAAAACTATGGAGACAGTAAAAAGATCATTGGTCATCAGGGATTAGGGGGAGGGAAGGATGAGCAAGTTGAGCACAGAGGATTTTTAGGGCAGTGAAACTATCTCTATGATACTTTAATGATGGGTACATGTCATTATATATTTGTCCAAACCCATAGAATATACAACACCAAAAGTGAACCCTGATATAAACTATGGACTTTGAGTGACCATGATGTATCAGTGTAGGTTCATCAGTTGCAACAAATATCCATTCTCGTGGGTGACGTTGACCATTGGGGAGGCTAAGCATGTGTAAAGGCAGTAGGTATATGGAAAATCTCTCTTCTTTCCTCTCAATTTTGCTATGAACTTAAAACTCTAATAATAATAATAATAATAATAATAGTCTTAAAATACACACATGCAAAAAAAGATTAACCATATTTTTCCATCATATGGAAGCTTTCATAATGGCTTGATGATATGGCTCAGCCTGATATGAAGCTAAAGAGATATTTATGATTCTAAATTTGGACTGGGAATAGTGCCGTCATGAGCCAGCATAGGGTGTTATATCCACAAAGAGATGATGAAACTTCAGAAACAGGAGTGGGGGTGGGGGAATAAGGCAAGGCTCACCTGCCCCTTTCCACAATGTCCATCTCTTTCCTTAGCAACATATTTCTGACAACATCTAATTTTGAGACCTTTCTTCATTAAACCATTCACTTATCTCATACTCAGCATATATATATTGAGTGAGTAATACGTGCTTGGCATTAATACTTGGAACCACAAATGTCCATTGATCATCATTATGTGTAAGATACAGTAGTGACCAAGACTATTCCCCAGCCTCAAGGTACATTTAGTCTTAGTATACATATGAACATATGCATAAATATAAGTGAATGTCATACTGTGTATAATACACAAGAACTACAAATAAAATGACACAGATGTTCATAGAAGAATTATGTTTCTCATAATTGTAGTTGTCCAGAAAGAATTGAAGAAAAAGGCTGATTTTTAGTTGGGTCTTCAAAGACAAGTGAACAAGTTAGGAACAGGGGACAGAGACTATTTTAGTAAGGGGAAAAGACAGTAAGTCATGCAGAAACAGGAGGGCAGCAGAGTATAGGAAAGAATATTAAATACACGAAAAACATAGGAAAATTGAAATTGATTGAGGTCAAATTACAGAAGGATAAAGTCATGGTGAGTGTGAATCTTAAGAAAACAAGGAAAAACATTACTAGTGAAGACCATGATAAAAGTTAAAATGGTCTTAATGAGATTTCTTTTGGCTCTCATAAGGCTAAAAAGGGTAAGTAAAAATAATCATTTTAGATGTACAGTGAACCTAGAGAAAGCATTATCACAAAAGATCATTTCTGAAATTGAGACTATTAAGTATAAGGAAGATAATCCCCACTTATGAAGAAGTGGCAGAAAAATAGGTACAATTGGACTAAGATAGGAATATTTATTTCCATACCTACATTCTATGTTAACAGTTCTTGAAATGTGATGTGTAAAGAAATGAATAGAATCTGATTGAAACAGAAAATTGGCTATGGAGCAGCAATGCAAAGGAAAGAATGGATTTTCTTGTAAATAGTGTAATTTCAAAATTTTAAGGAGCCTATATGCATCTTACATTGCTTCCCCTACCCACCCCATCATTAGGATATCTTTTCATTAAAAAAAGAAGAAATAGTTTGGGAGAGTAATTGAGTTAATATCAAAGGGAAGTGCTTTAAACCCTTAAGGAAAGCACTCTACAACACCAACTTATTATTACTAATGATCGCAATAATAATGACGAAGAACCACCACTGGTAGGGAGTCTGCACCTTGTTTTTGAAAGGGAGGAGAAACGAAAAGAGCCAGTGTGTTAGCATTGACTATAGCGCTATAGGATATGGAGACAGATGCAGGTAGGGAAGCAATTTTTCCCAATAGCTGAAATTCACTTTTTGGATCTTTAGGCATAGAGAATCATCAGACAACGTTAACAAAAAAGTAGTGGGAGGAAAGCAAATGCCCACTGAATATAGAAGTCTCAGCTCTGTGCTGGGACACAACTGTCGGTATTAGACACTGCTGTTATGATAATGGGTCTTATTTGGCACTCACCTATGCCACCCATCTGTTGGCTGTTTGCAGGATTAGAGCAAGAGAGTGGGCAGATTTCTTTCCTATTCAAAGCATGAGCTGTTTGCCATTCCTCATTTAGGATTTAATGTGCATTTTAGGGAAATTGCTCCAGTAGAAAATGATAAGGAACAGGAGAGACTGCATCTCCTGGAGATCACAAATTATTTAGAGCAAGCAGCAAGAAGAGCTGGTAAAGATGTTCAGTCTGAAGGCAGCCAGTTAACCCACATTTGAAGAATTCTGTGGTGAGCCTTGCTTCATAACAGGGTTAGAAAAATAAATATAGACTCAGCTTTTTCTGAAGACAAGTTTATTTTCTTAATACAATTGAAGTCTTGCACCAAGATGCTTGATTAGTACTGTTTCCTTTTTAGCACCTCTCCTTAATTCTATTTGTATCATGAACTAGACAAAGCTCAGACACAAGTCCTGGAGAATATTGTTTTCAGATCTGGTCGAATTCTGATTTCCTGCTAATATCTACTTGGTCAGCCACCTTAAGTGCTTATTTCTGTGTTTCTCTCTGCTCATTAGACTGTGTACTCACTGAAAGCAGGGATGTATTCATTTCAGTATTCATGAGCAGGAGCATGGAACATGGAGCATCCAACATGGAGAAGATGAAGGCAAATATTCAAAGAAAGAATAGCAAGAGAGATTAAGGGTATTACTTCATGTCTGTGATCAGGGTCACCATGTCCAGTCATCTGGGCTGACAACATAAGTGATGGGAATTCTTGGGAACCGAAGAGAAAATCTCACGGCTCTCAGAGAAGCCACACTGTAGCCAACAGGTGAGTATGTGTGTGTTACCAGGGGCAAGAAGATTCCCCTCAGCACCTAAGGTGGTCAGAGGATTACAAATGTTACTTAACTGATTGGTGTCACTATCATGGCCAGAACCAACCAAAAAACCATGATGACTCTTGAGTTTATGAACTTGGAATAAAACATTAGGCTATTTTGGGACAGAGTATCTCCATCAGTCTTCCATTGGAGACAATTAGGGATCTGGCTCACAGATTTCTAGGAGACTTAGATATTCCTTATGCTGACTCATCATCCACCAAAACTGAAAGCAGGATACATACTGATGAAAAATGGTAGAACCCAGCCTGATCCATAGCCGTTGATTGGCATTTGAGTACCAGGCCCTTGAAATTTTTCTTCAGTCTCTATATCCAACACTTACAAACAAGCAGAGTGATAGTTGTATCTTCCCAGAGATAATTATCATGAAGTCTTTCTTCCATGGAACCTTTTTCGCAAAAGTTTTGACTTGGCAGAGCTTCATCGTAAGATGTGGTTTCTCCTGAATTTGCTTTGCCTGTAGGTACCTGTTCTGGAGGGCTCTTTCCTCTGTAGTGGTCATGGCTGAGGTGGAAGTATCTGAGGCCCACCACTGCTTCAAATACAGATTTTTATCTCACACAGCAGAATCTCATGCTCCTGAGCCCCACCAAACCCTGAGATACCCCCAGGTGAGGAGGAAGACTCTCGATCTCTGCCTATGGGGTCATGGACGTCCCTTCTATCCTTCAGTTTCTTTTTGTCTGATATTCCACTCCCGTAAATATTCAACAAATGTGTCTTGAGTACCTACTAAATACTATGACCATTACCTCCCACCTCTCCTGAAGGAAGAATAACTTCTTTGTCTCCCTGATATTCTACACGTAAGAGTATATCTTCTTCACCCTCCTTCATCTAGCCTGAGGATTGGGCTCTATTTTGTGGGAAAAGAAGAAAACAAAACAAAACAAAAACTGAAGAAAAGAATATATGAACAAATAAACCCTCAGCTATTTTCCACTCTTATTATGATCTTTCATAGATTGGATAATCATTTATTCATCCATCCATCTGTGTTTTTAATAATTTTTCTTGAGTGTATAGTATGAACACACACTGCCCAAAGGGATGGGTTACAGGAAAGAGGCTTACTCACATGACCTTACATTTTAATGGGAGAAAGAGACACTAATATGTAAACAGTAAACTGGCTGGTTAGGGCTATTTTTTCTGCCTCCTAGGAAGGGAATATTCCCCTATTTTATCTCTAAAAACATAGCCCTGCTTAAACCCTATGATCATTTACTTGATACCTTCTAGAGAATACTTTTTTTTTTTTCCTAAGCAAAATACTGAACTAGAATAAAGTAAATACACTAGTCTTGGTATCACTTGCATTTAGGTGTGGCCAAGTGACTAAGTTCTAATGGTCAGGGTATCCGTCAAAATGATCAGTCATTCCTTCAAAGGGAAAAAGTATTCCCTTGTGTTTTGGAATGTGGACATAGTGGTACATCATTTTGGATTATGGGCATGACAGTAAAACCCTAAGATTAAAGGAGCCCGGTTCTGTGTCAGGGAGACCATATCATCTTGTGATTGCTTTCTCCTGTACAATTACAGATGGGAGAAATAGTCTGTTATTTAAGCAACTAGCATTTTGAATGTCCAATATGCAGTTGAACCTACCCTAACTTATATACTTTTGTCCTGCATGACAACTTAGTGACACTCTTTTCAATGTTCATGAAATCATGAACTCTTTAAGGTAGAGAAGATCTTACAATCACTAGTTCAGGGTTTTCAGCGAATGGACACAGAGGTATATTTGGAAGCATTGTCACCAAAGTTGATTACGTAGAATCCATTTTCTCTCAATCTCTGTTTCCATCTACACTTTGATTTATTTAATTTCCTGCCATCCCTACATGCATAAGTTATCCATCTGCTTTTGCCTCTCCTCTCTGTCACATAAGTAAGTTGTGTATGTCTGAAATAATTGTGATCACCAAAGACACCCCTAAATATACTGAAGAACATCATAGAAATGTCGACTAAGGAAAGAGTAAATTTGAAATATTCAAGTTTGCTAAATCCAAAAGCTTGGAAATTTAAAAATTTATCTTTGAGTCTTCTCTCACACATTCAACATCAAATCCATCAACAAGTCCTTTTAGATATACCCTTAAATATATTCTGGATCCACCTTCTTTTCTTCATCTGCACCACCACTGTTCTTGTCCAAACCACCATTATCTCTACTGTGGACAACTACAGTTATGTCCTCAGTGATCTGCCTGCTCTCCTGCTCTGTCCCTCTACAGTCCTTTCCCAAAAAGTTGTAAGAATAATCATATAGTAGTTTAAATTTGATTGTGCAACTTTCCTGCATAAAATTCTTCATTGGTTTTTCATTTCCTTACACGCATTACACAACTCAAGCCTTTTTTCATGACCTATAAAGCCTGTAAGAACTAACTTCTCCCTAGCTCTCATCCTTATTCCATACCATTTTTGTTTGTTTTGTTTTTATTATAAAATAAGCAGAAAAGTTGAGGAATAATACAAAAGAACACCCACATACTACTTATTCTTTAGGTCATTGTGTTCCAACCATACTAGGCACTTTACTCTTCCTTGAATTTTTCATGTTCCTAACCATCTTATAGACTGAATTTGCTAAGATTTTCTCTGATTTTAAATCTTTCCCTTAGGTCGTTATGTGGCTATCTCCTTACCTCTCCAAATTTAGCTCTTCTAAGAGACACCTTCATTGACACTCAGTCTAAAGTGCCCTTTCAACTCTAGTCACTATCATGAATCCTGATTTATTTTCGTCTTAATGCTTACAGTGATAACTTCCATGCTGTCTACCTTTGCTGACTAGAATCTAATATCTTTGGAGGTGAGGTTGTGCCCATCTCATTCCTATCTATAATCTTTAGTGTCTAGAAGAGAGACTCACCACAGAGTAGGTGCTCAATAAGTATGTATTGGATATTTAAACTGAAATAATTAATAAAAGAGCACTAACCTGAGATAGATGGACACTCCCAGATCCGTAACCCTGAGAGAATTTCTTCTGTGTCACTGGTTGGTTAATAAACAACAACAAACAATAAAACCAATCAAACAAAAGTCAAACAAAATAAAAAACAATTGTGTTTTAGCTAACTACTGCAGATAAATACACACCTAAAAAAAAAAAACCAACAAGGGTGCCTGGGTGGCTCAGTTGGTTAAGCGACTGCCTTCGGCTCAGGTCATGATCCTGGAGTCCCGGGATCGAGTCCCGCATCGGGCTCCCTGCTCGGCAGGGAGTCTGCTTCTCCCTCTGACCCTCCCCCCTCTCATGCTCTCTCTATCTCATTGTCTCTCTCAAATAAATAAATAAAATCTTTAAAAAAAACCCAAACAAACCAACAAATAAACACCAAAGATCAATAGTCATTGATTTTATCTAATTTAATTACTGTTTGCTTTTTCTGTTGCAAGACCCAAGCATTTCCTGGACTGAGGGCCATCTTCAACTCTTTCTGCCATCACTAGCTCTTCTCAGGTGATCCATTTAGCTGTTTCTTCCATCCAGAGTAACACTCCCCCCAGAATTCTACCATCACAAGCTTCCAGTAGACTTATCTGTGACACACAGAGCAAGGATTACAGCCATATGTCTCCCAACAGTAAGATTAACCATGCTCTCACAAGGGGCCCCAGTATTTCCAAGATGGTATGTTTTCTTCTTTTCAAAGATGTGAATGCAATCTCAGGCACACAATAGAGGCAGTGCCAATAAAGTCTATTCTTGTCAGCCTCACAAACAGCCTCATTACTTGGTAACTGCAAACATGGTTTGAAGTTGCTGCTCCTGCCAAGCTGAAGTCTACGGATGCCGAGGTCAAGTGATTGAAAATTCCAGATTACAGGCAGAAGGGGATGAAGAGTTGTTTATGGCCCTTGCTCATCTGCTAAAAGCCTCTGGCCAGAAACAGTTCTCTGTTTGAAGGAAAGTAAATATCTTCCCCAGATGAAAATAAATGTGTTTTGAGGAAAATCTAGGCAGGACTTGTGGCAGGGAGCATGGCTTGCAGGCCTGGGGAAGGCATGGAGAGTGATAACTAGCAGTTGTTCCTCAAACCAGGGAGGTCCTGGGAGATCAGCCAAGGCCGGGAGCGCTAAGATCTAGCTTTTCTCTCAATGGGAGATAGGATTAGTTCTGTCATTGGAGAAACAAATCTCTCTTGGTTGAGTTTGGCTATAATTGGTAATTGTATCATAGTTGATGTAAGGGTTCTGTTTTCCCTGACTCCTTGAAAAGTTGGACCACACACCATTGGAACGGTCAGTGCCAAGATTCTGGTCCAATATCCAGGGACATAAGGACCTTAGAGGGGTTACTGCAATCTCTCTATCTTGGATTATCTTCAACACCAGACTGTTCTTCAATTACAGCTTCAAGTAAGAATTAAAAATAGGAATAAGTTTCCTCTGTTCCCCATATCTCTCAACATTGACATATACACACATATCCATTCAATTATTAGAAATTATGAATTGCACAAACAATGAATCATGGAACACTACATCTAAAACTAATGATGTAATGTATAGGGATTAACATAAGAATAAAAAAAAATTATGAATTGAACTCTTTCTGTGCACTAGACACATCTTAGGTCTTGGTTAGGCAAACTGTTTAGAGCAATTCAGTGCCATGGTCCCCGCCATCAACTGCCTCAGATTTCCACTGGGAAACACACATAAGCCAATAATTATAATGTAATGTGACGAATCCAATAAGACAGATAGATATCAAGGATTGGAAGGCTCAGATGTTAGAGGGATTTGTGGCCTTCAGTTTGGGAGAGGAATTCTTAAAGCTGGAAACCATAGAAGTTAAAGAGAATGAGAGTTTTTTAGGTCTAGGTTGGAGATGGAGGAATTAAACAAGGAATTTGTTTTCAAAACAAATATCATTGAGATTAATAGCTCTAGGTGGAGTTGTAGGCAGACCCTTTGAAGAATGTAATGAATTCTATAGACTTTCTCCCTCAAAAATACAACATCCATAAACAAACACACGAATTCTTTAATGCAGCTCCAGAGAGATTATAGAAGGCTCTACATCAGGGAAAGGTTAATAATCTAGGACAACTTTAGTCTAAACTCCCTCTATTTCCTTTTACCTATAAAGCAGTGTTTCTCAAAGTGAAGGCTTGAGCCAACTGCATTAGAAACACGTGAGATGTTTGCTTAAAATGCAGATTCCTAGCACTCCATGTCAGACCTATTTAAAAAAAGTTGCTCTAGTGTGGGGTCCAGGAATCTGCTTTTTAACCACCACATTTGTGCGATTATGTGCAATGAAAAAAATACATGTTTTTAAATTATTTTAATTCAATTAATTAACATATAATGAATTATTGGTTTCAGGGGTACAGGTCTGTGATTCATCAATCTCATATAACACCCAGTGCTCATTGCATTACATGCCCTCCTTAATGTCCATCCCCCAGTTACCCCATCCCTCCATGCCCCTTCCCTCCAGCAACCCTCAGTTTGTTTCCTATGATTAAGAGTCTCTTATGGTTGGGGTAGACGAACCATGAGAGACGATGGACTCTGAAAAACAAACTGAGTGTTCTAGAGGGGAGGGGGGTGGGAGGATGGGTTAGCCTGGTGATGGGTATTGAAGAGGGCACGTTCTGCATGGAGCACTGGGTGTTATGCACAAACAATGAATCATGGAACACTACATCTAAAACTAATGATGTAATGTATGGGGATTAACATAAGAATAAAAAAAAAAGTCTCTTATGGTTTATCTCCCTCTCTAGTTTCATCTTGTTTTATTTTTTCCTCTCTTCCCCTATGATCCTCTGTTTTGTGCAATGAAATCTTAATTGCTCCTGGGAGATTCTGGTATATACACCCTACACCCCAGGGCATTTCCTGTCTATTTGGACTCACTTTGACCCCTCCCTTTTAAAGAAGGGGTGTTGCAGGCCTCTATCTGCTGAGAGGCCTAAAGGACTTCTCTCACAGAAAATTGCAGAGTTAGAATGCTCTGGTTCACACCCCTCCTGTGAGTTCCCTATAGTGAAGTCAAGCTTTAGACAGCACGCTCTGTTCATACCTACTCCGTTCCCTTGAGTTTGTCTTCTCTGCCCAAGAAGATTGCAAATTCTTGGACTGCTAGGTCCTAGCTTCTCATCTTGTATCCCTCAGATGGCTGGGCCCATGGTATGTGCCTCAGAAGTATTTATTGGTTATGGAATCAGTGTTCTTTCTTCCTCTTCCTTTAATACAGCTGGCCAGCCTTATTGTCATTGCATCAGGATCCAAATGGTTTTTGTCATCTTTTGCATTTTGTTTTAGGCTGTTCTTGTGCACTCCAGTGTCTACAGCATCCAGTCTATTTTATTGAAAAATGTTTTGTTAGATTTATCTTCGGCTTTGTCTCTTCCTCCCCAATCCTTTCATAGAAAGCCCTTTGTGTTGAGCAAACAGACTCCAATCTGCACGTCTTCCTCTGAGCTCCAACAGGGCTGCCAGGTGAGCATCCCGACACCAACCTGGAACATCTGTTCAAGTGGTCCAGAGCAGCGGGCAGTGATTGTGTGTGCAGTTCTCTTGTCTGATGGGCCCTAGGTCCAGCATGCTCAGGGAGGAAGCCAGGAACACAAATGTTTGCCTTGCCGGCTGGAAGTCCTAAAAGCAGCTGCCTGCTGATTGATGATAACTTGCATAATGACACTGAGTGTTCACATGCTGCCAGGCATGAGTGAGACCCTGCGAGCTCCCCTGTGCAAACCCTTGCCGGTTGGCCAAATCCTTATCTTCCAGCATGCAGGCAACAAAAACAGCAAGAGCCAGAAGGTATCTGATCCAAAGATGCCCATTACAACCCCAGTGGTTTTAACACATGGAGGGAGCAAGGGCGGGGGAGACTTGATGCTTTCTACTTGCAAATTTACCAAGAAAACTACATACAAGGGGCTCAAAGCAGACATGACACCTATGTATTAGAATATCAGGATAGGATACATTAGTATTTTTATGTTTTATGGATCAAAATGGAGTCTATTATGGAGCTCATAGAATTGGCTTCTAGAAATATTTCTTAAAAAAATAAACCCTCTTCTAGTGAGGCCAGATTTTAAGAAAGCTATAATACTTATGTTTATTAACTTCCTATAGTATTTTCTTCACTGCTGTGACAAAAATGTGATCTTTGAATTTAAGACGGCCTACCAAAGTGGTTAAAAATGGCATTATAAAATGGAAGATTAGCAATAGGCAATCATTTGCATTACTATTTCTCAAACCACTCTATTTCATCCAATTTCATTGCCACTGATTTAGTTAAAACCCTTACAACTTCTGTTGTGATTTATTCTAGTGGATCCTAAATGGTTGTCTCGCCTGCAGTCTTACCTTGCTGTCTGCCTTCCACCCCCTGGCAGAGAGATTTCCCAAGGTCACAGGGGGTCAGATGACTCCCATTAACTCTCTCTCGTTGCCTTTGGAGGGAAGTGTCTAAACTCTTGTTATAGACCAGAGGCTCTGTCATAACTCCCCACTTGTCTCCAAATGCAGATAAACCTACTCAGCAAAGGGGCCTATGAGCTTCCACATGTCCAAGTTTCCATCTACTTCTCCATGGACAGAGAACACGTCATTCTTTATCCTTAAATTTCTGTTCTTTGGCCTGCCTTTCACATCGGTAGGTCACTGCACTTACCATGTTGAGTTCTGCAGACTGTTAGTCTTGGAAGATGTTATCTGGGGCTGTTTAAAAAAAATTGGTCAGGGCGCCTGGGTGGCTCAGTTGGTTAAGCGACCGCCTTCGGCTCAGGTCATGATCCTGGAGTCCCTGGACCGAGTCCCGCATCGGGCTCCCTGCTCGGCAGGGAGCCTGCTTCTCCCTCTGACCCTCCCCCCTCTCATGTGCTCTCTCTCTCCCTCTCATTCTCTCTGGCTCAAATAAATAAATAAAATCTTTAAAAAAAATATTGGTCAAAGAAACTTGAGAAACTGGTGGAGATTATTAAAGCACACCATCATACTAGAGTCTCTGAGCTATCCTATTATAAAAAAGAAAGCAGTTTGGCTAGTTCAACCAATCATTTCCCAAACATAGCTGAACTCAGAATACATTTTTGGGGGAAGCACCTCTCAATTAATGTGTTTCATGGGTCAACAATCTGGAAAATTTACTTTTTTTTCCCCCCCTCCAACCAGATTTATTGAACAAAATCAAATTCTGTGTACAAAGTGACCTGGGCCTGCTGCTTCATAAAATGAGGCTTTCTTACTAATATTTTGATCAGCCCATTGAATGTCAAAAAGCAGTTTACTCTATAATGAATAGAAAAGTGCCCAATGCACACTAGATAAATGGCCTCACGTCTGGAACTTTAATAGTTCTACAAGATAATTAGCACAGGTAGCATCGAGCCCCTGTGACAGGCTGCTAGAGAACTGATATGAGATGTCAAGAGGCCATTTTCTGCACTGCCACTGTGATGCCATCATATTTCTGGATCCTACTGTTCCCGTTAGCTGATTCTACAGACACCACAGGAAAATAAGTGGGGTCTGAGGTTAGCTTCGCAGCTTGCTGGGCTAGAGCAGAAATCCCCCCAGCGTGCTTCACTTGATGGGGTCCCACAGCAGCCCAGATTAGGTCCTTGTGCATCCATGCACAGGACTCCAACAATGGATAGATTCTTGATTGTGTCCTCCAAGTGCTGCCCCAAGGTCACCTCTATCCTGCCCACTGTCTGCACAGCCCCAGATCCCACGGCGCATCACGTCCTTCTCCACCCCAGGCCTGGAGTGCATCTCACTCACTCATTCACATGGAAAAACTTACTTCTAAAGCTCTTTGCTTCCAGGTCCCTCTTACGCACTCTCATATATATAAATATATACGAAAATGTAAATCCTTTCGTTTTCCTTAAGGCATACACTTAGCAAAGTGCTCTAAAACTGTCTATGACTTTGGGCAAGTTACTGATCACTTTCAAACTAGTCAAGATTCCCTTGGTTATAATTTACAGAGACCAAATGCAGATGAGTTTAAGCAAATGGAGATTTCATAGCTCGAATAACTGACCAACACAATGGTGATGATATTCTCAGTTATATCTCCGTAGTTCTCAATAGGGGGTGATTTTGCCCCTCCTCATCCCACTCCCCAGGAGAACTTTGACAATGTCTGAAGACATCCTTGTCACACCTGCAGGAAATTGGGTGCTTCTGGCATCTAGTGTCACGTAGAGGTCATCACCAGAGAGGCCCCTTCCCCACTGAGGAAATACTTAGTCCAAAACGTCAGCAGTGCGAAAACTGAAAAACTCTGATTATAATTAGGTCTAAACACTCAAAGTCATTAGGAGTTCTTTGGTGTTCTCTCACGTCTTCTGTCAAAGTTGGGTTTTATCTTTAAATAGTGGGAAACATGGCTCCTGTCTACATCAGATCCACTTATATCCAGTTCTATGAGCGAATAGAAGAAAAGTCTTCCTCACCAGTTTCAGTGAGAAAAATACCAGAGAGCTCATTTGATTGGTCCAAGTTCGATCATGTGATCATTATAAAATCACACCCTACAGATGTTACGCATAGGCCATGTCCCCATCTTTGGGTGAGAGTAGCAAAACTGTATTAGACAAAAGCAACACTTATCGTGCTTCCTTGGAATTCACTTTCTTGTTTTAAAATAGAAACAGTATCTCATAAAATATCATGAGGCGTATTTTTAATGCGTGTAAAAAGTCTGACAGAACATTTGAAATATGGGACATGTTTAATGGTGGATATTATGATCAGCAGATATACTTTTTAAATATTTTTTCCGGGGCGCCTGGGTGGCTCAGTTGGTTAAGCGACTGCCTTCGGCTCAGGTCATGATCCTGGAGTCCTGGGATCGAGTCCCTCATCAGCCTCCCTGCTCGGCGGGGAGTCTGCTTCTGCCTCTGACCCTCCCCCCTCTCATGTGCTCTCTCTCTCTCATTCTCTCTCTCTCAAATAAATAAATAAAATCTTAAAATATATATATATATATATTTTTACCATGGCAAGAACACTTAACATGAGATCTACCCTCTCAACATATTTTTAAGCACACGATACAGTATTGTTTACTGTAGGCACAGTGTTGTATAGCAGATTTCGAGAATTTATTCATCTTGCCTGATTGAGATTTGATGTCCTTTGAACAGCACTCCCCATTTCACTCTTCCCTCAGCTCTGGTAACCACCATTTTATTCTCTGTTTCTAAAAGCATGACTATTTTATTTTTTTCAAAGATTTTATTTATTTATTTGACAGAGAGAGAGACAGCTAGAGAGGGGACACAAGCAGGGGAAGTGGGAGAAGGAGAAACAGGCTTCCCGCTGAGCAGGGAGCCCGATACAGGGCTCGATCCCAGGACCCTGAGATCGTGACCCGAACTGAAGGCAGATTCTAAATGATTGAGCCACTTAGGTGCCCTGAAAGCATAACTTTTTATTTTTTTTTATTTTTTTAAAGATTTTATTTATTTATTTGACAGAGAGAGACACAGAGAGAGAGGGAACACAAGCAGGGGAAGTGGGAGAGGGAGAAGCAGGCTTCCCGCCGAGCAGGGAGACCGATGTGGGGCTCAATCCCAGGACCCCCCGGGATCACGACCTGAGCCGAAGGCAGAAGGCATAACTTTTTTAAAGACCTCATATAACTAGACTCATATAGTATTTGTTATTCTGTGTCTGGCTTATTTTACTTAGCGTAATACCTCCCAGGTTCATCCTTCTCATCAGGATTTCCTTTGTTTTTAAGCCTGAATAATATTCTATTTGTGTATATACCACATTTTCTTTATCTGTTTATCTACCAATGAACATTAGGTTGTTTCTGTATCTTGGCTATTGTGAATAATAGCTGCAATGAACATCAGAGTGTATAGGTTTCTTCTGGATCCTGATTTCAGGGTTTTTTGGATATATGCCCAGAAGAAGCATTGCTGGGTCATATGCTGATTCTATTTTTAATTTTTGGGGAACCCACACACAGTTTTCCAAAGTGGCTGCACCAGTTTGCATTCCCAGCAACAGTGCACAAGAGTTCCAATTTCTCCACATCCTCACCAACGGGGGTTGTGTTTGATTTGGGTTTTTTTTCTTTGAAAATACCCATTCTAACATATGTGAGATGACATCTCATTGTGGTTTGAATCAGCATCTCTCCAATGATTAGTTATGTGGAGCATCTTTTCGGATACCTGTTGACCATTTGTATTTCTCCTTTGGAGAAATATCTATTTAAACTCTTTGCCCATTTTTTAATGGTTATTTAATTTTTTGCTTTTGAGTTGTAGGAGTTTCCTCACATGTTTTGGATATTAATCCTTTATCAGATGTATGGCTTGCAAATATCTTCTCTCATTCTGTAGGTGGCCTTTCACTCTGTAGATCGTTTTTTCCTCTGCTGCAAAGATGCTTTTCAGTTTAATGGAATCCCACTTGTCTAATTTTGCTTTTGTTGCTTGTGTTTTTAGTGTCATATTGATTGGTAGATATTTAATGATTATGCCAATTAAAAGACAGATAAGAAAACAATATATACAGTCAATCTCTGCTATGGAAAAAAAAAAACAACAGTATCATATGCAGTCCAGAAATCAGAAAACCCATTGTTTTTACTTCATTTTGATTTTGATTTTCAAATATCAGCAACTGGGCCTTTACATTTGCTTGCTAATAGAAGTATACCACAAGCTGATAAAATATATCTGGTAGCTGTGGTCTCAGGAGTCCATTTAAAGTCATGAAATATACACAGTTTGAAATGTTTGGTGTCAAGGCAACATTTAAATCCTCAGACCAATTAAATCTGATTATTGAGTGAATAGTAATACTTTTCTTCAACAATGTGAAGGTTAAATTAAAATTCACTTTCAAATTAGAAGGTAACACCTACTAACTGTCAGTCAGTCAAGTGTTTATTTGAGGATTTGGTTAGAAAAAAATAGCATTAAAAATACTAACTTGAAGTGAGGCCTTTCTTTTACTATGAGCATTATACTTAGATAAGGCAAAAATCTTGCCTTTTTAACCCAGAACCATGGCAAACCTAAAACAGACCTTTCTGAAACTCATAAACATGGCCTAGTAAAGGTTTCAAGCATAGGCGAATTGGAGGTAACTTATGGACTTGGAATCCCAGGAACATCCCATCAATTGTTGCATGACTAACATCACATCTCACTGTTCTAGCTAGCTATATTAAAAATACATAATATTTCTCTTGTATGACATGAGCTTTTGTGGGGAGCTACAAAACAGAAATAGATAAACACCTGGCTTCAGAGATTTGCACAGGGGAAAAAAACCTTGTAATAGCAGTCAACAAAGAAAACCATCTCGCTGGGTATAAAAATCATTGAGTTAAATACACACAGGGAACAATAGATGAGTAATATTCCAAGCTTCCATCCACTGTGCTACAGAAATACTGATATTGAGCTCAAATTTTGCTCACTGGGGGATAGATGGAGAGGCAGCATGCAGTATGGCCAATATTAACCACATTTTCTGATGATCACTAAATGGGGAATAGGCTCAATTTTATACCCTATTATATCTTTAATGAAGGCATGCAACAAATTATAAAGAATAATGCAACAGTACTTATGGATTCTACCATCCCACCTCATTACCCACATGGATAAGATCACCTTAGGTTGTTCTCTCCAATTACACCCTCTCCCAGTCCTTGCCCTTAACTCAACATAGTGTTTCCAAGATTTATTAATCTTAATATATGTAGCTTTAATTCAAACAACCTGTGACTTTTTTTTAGTAAAAGAGAGTCATTAATATCTCTTTACCAGTTGTCTGTATACCAGTCTGTGCTAAGCCATTTTACTTTTGTCTAGTTTATTATAAACTTACAATAAGCTTGAGAAATTGATCTTATCTTTCCTATTTTCTTTTCTTGCACATTTGGAAAAAATGAGTCTTATAGAATATAAACAACTTGCTATAAGTTCATATGACATAATACCAAGCAACATATCAAGTGCAAATATTCAAGAATATACCCAGTTTGGGAGGATAAATATGTGCTGTTCTGTTAGTTATAAAATGGACTAAATAAATATTTCTAGTTTTCTAGAAAACAGAAGAAATGATTTCATATAGTTGAATATTAGGAATTTCCATTTCACACTTTGAAGTTTTCACGTTTAAAGAATCAGACTCTATTGTTCTATGTTACATATAAGAAGTCCATCATAGCAATCTTATACATAAAGTAAAGTGGAAAATAGAGGCTATTACTTGACTATTCCACCCTATGAAATATGCAAATTGGTTGTCTACATGTAAGTTAATGATCCTATATATTCAAACCCATAATTAAGAGGCATCATTCACCATTAAGAAATCTGCTTTATTTAACACAAAAAAACATAATATAGCAACTGCTCCCACCCCCAAATATCACCCATTAATACATTTTGGTGGTGACTTCCTGTGTTCATAATAGTCACCTTTTAACAATTCACATGTCTAAATTGTATAGGATAAAATGCTTTATAATCAGTAAAGCCAATTTAAGAAATCACCACTGTGACAGCAAAATAAATAAAAATGATTCATCCCCCAAAGCATAAATTTAAGAGATTGTAATACAATTTTGTTTTGGTTGTGTTGATGTTTTCTTCCTACTCTCCCTCTCTTCCTTCCAAAAAGGAATTTTCAGGGTGGGGTTTGGGTACATATGCCTACCAAGCCATGTATTAATAAATGGTTCACTTCTGGCACCATCTATGTAGTTCACAGCCACCTGCTTAATTTTCACCATGTCCTGTGTAAATTATCCATTCCCTTTTTAGGTCAAACAAAATGTATTTTCAAAGTATATATGAAATAACCTTCCTTCATAAAAAAAGAAAAATTTAAAACATTGATTTTTTTGCATTCAGGTCAATACTTGCTCTTTTTCTGAAGGAAATGTTTAAAAAGTCACAGCAATAAGGAGGAAGAGGTCTCCAAGTTAGTTTTCCTGTAATGAAACTATACTTAGCCCACCATAATCTTCAAACAACATCCCCACTATCAGGATCATCATCCAGGGTGCTAAATGTAAATCAAATGATGAATACTAAGATAACTGGAGTCCTGGGCGCCTGGGTGGCTCAGATGGTTAAGCGTCTGCCTTCGGCTCAGGTCATGATCTCAGGGTCCTGGGATCGAGTCCCGCATCGGGCTCCCTGCTCCTTGGGAGCCTGCTTCTCCCTCTGCCTTTCTCGCTCTGTCTCTCATGAATAAAAAAAAAAAAAAAAAAAGATAACTGGAGTCCTCTTATATCCCTTTGCATTTCTCTAATTTATTCTTTGGTGCCTGAAATTCTATTATTTAATATTCTTACTTTCAATCAATGAATAGATTGTAACTAGAAGCCTCTGGACCTCAAATCTTGGCAAAAGCAGCAAAGGGGAACAGAGTTCTTAGCAAAGTGACTAAGCATATTAAGGCTTCTACCCAGGGAGACTAAATTCTAAGTGTATTTGTTTTTACTAGAAGTATATTATCTCAAAGTAGAGCCATGTTTCTAAACCTTGGCACTACTGATATTGTGGACCAGATATTTTTGTCTTGGGAGTCTGCCCTGGACCTTAGAGGATGTTAGGAGCATCCCTGGCCTCTATCCACTAGTTATCAGTAGCAACCCAACTGCCTCTTGGTAAGCTATAACAAAAAATCTTTCCAGCTGTAACAACAAAAAATCTTTCCAGACATTGTCAAATGTCTGCTGGGGGACACATCACTCCTGGAGGGCAGATCACCCTGAGAATCACTGACGTTGTCTTGACAAGAAGCATGGACTGGAAATACTTCTTCACTAGAACAATACTGTCTGGTGGGCAAGGGATTTGTCTGTTTTGTTTAGACTGTATCCCTGGTATTTAGAACAGTGCCTGCTATATAGCAAGAAATCAGTAAATATTTGTGAAATGAATAAATAATTGAAACATCCAACAGAAATGATGCTCCATTCATAAAAGAGAATCCGGCTGTTTCAAAGTGAGGGTTTCAATATGTTTATTAATGCGGTTGGGTACTCATGAAATATTAAGTGAAAAAAGCCAATTACAAGGTATGTCTAATTTATTCCCATTCTATGGTATGAAAAAATATATATCTTGAAATATAAGCAAAAATTGTGTCTATACTAGGTGGCAGGATTGCAGACTATTTTAATTTTCTTCTTATGCTTAGTTATACTTTATTATGTGCAATATTTTTATAATGCAAAGTTTGGTTGTTAGTTTACAGAAGACATAAGAAAGAGCCGAGTTAGGCCAAACACACCACAGAAAGCCCTTTTCTAATTCTAAATTCTGCATAACGAGATTTCTGAAAACTAAAACACACTAGGCGTCTGACCTGAGGAGAATAAACTGTTCTCTGAGAAAGCTGCTCTAGATATTGCCTGTTTCTAAAAATCACTATCTATGTGCCCCGGATTGTCCTGGGTACCATGGAGACCCAGGAAAAAGTTCAGAATTTAATTGGGGAAATAAGACCTAGACACAGGATACCATCAAAACAAAATGAAACAATATATAATGAGATGTTAAACTGTGTGCTGTGAACCCTGCTTTAGGATTTCATGGAGGAGAGGTCTCAAAGAAATAGTGCACTGGAGAAGATCGGACTTCAGTTGAGTTATTAAGGATGAGTAGGCTCAGATAAAAGGAGGATGGGGGAGAGCATGCCAGTGTGGGGAAAAGAGGCAAATACTTTGAATAAGGGCACAAAGAGAAAAAGTGAGTACGGATAGAAGGCATCAAAGAGGCTGATCTCATTGAAACAGAGAGGTTTAGAGACTGCCAACCAACAGAGATGCAACTGGCATCTTGGGAGGGACAATCCTCTGCTAAGGAGAAATGTGCCAGACATTACCAGAGCTTTGTGTACCTTTGGCCCTTAGCACCAGTGGCAGAAGCATCCATTCTTGGCAAAGGCGATTGTACACGGACCATAGACAACCTTTGAGACATTGGGCCCCAACAATTTTTACTCATTTATTCTGTTTCTCCATGGGGACCCTGAAAAACGCCCAGCTATTATAACCAGGAACTACATACATCTTCTCAAGTGCTCCCGAGAGGGTGTTACTGCCCCAGCTGAGAACTGCAACAGGTCTGCAATCTATCTTCGGATGTTTTGAGCTGTGTGTTCCCTCCACTTCCTACCCAATTTCATGTGCTTTCTATAGAAGTTGTGAGCCTCATTGTGGGAGAGCAGACTCTTCGGTCAAATACACAGGATTGGGATTTAGGCTGCCCCATCTGCTGGCTCTGTAATTTCAGGTGAATTACTCTACCCCTTTCTCTGTTTTCTCATATGTAAGACGGGGCTAATATGAATGAGTGTGTTATGGGTTGCACTCTGTTCCCCAAAAAGGATGTGTTGAAGTCCCAGTCCTCCGAAGAGGTGACCTCTGAGCCAAGACCTGGTGAGGAGAAACCAGCAATGCTAATATCAGGAAGACATGTGTAGCGGGCAGGGGGACAGCTAGTGCCTGGGGTAAAGAGCTTGGGACTTAGGAGGACCAATAGAAGTCCCTTGTGACTTACGTCCAGGGAGCACATGGTAGGCTAGCATGCAACTAATTCAGCGTTAGGAGCCGGAATATGGAAGACCTGGCAGGGGACACATTTGACATGGGTTGGATTTAATTCTTCATGCAATGAAAGGCATTTGGATGGTTTTCAGGTGAAGGAAAGGAAAATAAGAGAGCTTAAGGAGAGAAAAAAAAAATCAAGATTCCAAGGAAAGGACTCCTTTCTAGGGAGATATAACCTTATAAATTGTTATAAATAATTTTTCAAACAATTCAGTCGCCTGCATGGATCTGACATATATCATTGGTGGAGTTTGTAAAGCACAGTGGTTAAGAGCAAAGGATCTGGAATCCAAGGATCAGGTAATAACCTCAGCTCTGTCATGTAATGGAGCATGGCCTTCGGCAAGTTATATTTAGGCTTCAGTTTCCCAGTCTCTAAAATAAGGCTTTCCTGGGGCACGTGGGTGGCTCAGTTGTGAAGCGTCAGCCTTTGGCTCAGGTCATGATCCCAGGGTCCTGGGATCAAGCCCCGCATCGGGCTCCCTGCTCGGCGGGAAGCCTGCTTCTCCCTCTCCCACACCCTCTTCTTGTGCTCCCTCTCTTGCTGTGTCTCTCTCTGTCAAATAAATAAAATCTTTTTAAAAAAATAAGGCTTTCCTAAGATATGCCATTATCTCATAGCCTCAAACCTAATAAACACATTAAATGTTAGTGATTTTTATAAACTCCCACCATTGTCATCAACCTATAGAATCTATGATGGCAGAGAGCTGTGCACATAGTACTTGCAAATCTAGGTTATTTGGGGGATGATAGGGACCATATTTAACATTCATTACTGTTGTTTTTTGTTTTTTTTTTCCAGTGCAGGGCCAAGTGTTTTGCACATAGTAGGCCATCAATAAATACTTCTTAAATTAATAAAAGAAGCAGATGCTCAGTATATAATTGATGAGTTCCTCAGCTGAACCATTTACCTGCTGATTTCCAATGATCTGTAGCCCAGATATGATGTGTCCTTTCATATTTATTCTCAATTAGATGACAGTCTTTTAAAGGCCCTTTGAATTAAACCATTATTTTTTGCATCAAATTTGAACATTCTGTGAATGAGAAGACTCAGGGTGAAAGGCAGGCTGTAGCTTGTTGTGTATAGATTGTGTATCTATCCGAGTGAGATGATATATTTTTGATAGAATGTTTCTACTTCTATAGAGCCATGGCTGAGTTGTGTAAAGTATCCATGCATATTTCATGTTATCTACAAGCCCAGGCTTAGAAATGAAAAATGAAGGTTGTATTGTCAAACTCAGAATTTGGGCAGACATTTTTATAAAAATCTGTCTACAGAGAGAATTAATGTACCCAGAGCGAGGTAGACATAAGAACAGTTCAAAGGTATCTTTGAAAAGAAAGTCCGTAACTCAACAATGTCTTACACATAGTAGGTGTCCATTAAAAGAACCTTGGTGACACAGATAATAAACAATAGTATTATATAGTGTTAAAACAAGTATGTTTTGGGAATAAGATAATTCAAATTCAGACTATTCGTTTTCCAAGCTATGTTTCCTTGAGCAAGTTACTTATTCTGAGTGAAATCTCAGGGTTCACATACATCTCCACAAAGACTTCTCTTGTGGGGCTGTTGTTAGTGTTGCATGAGAGAATGTATAAAGCACATTGTAAGTATTCCACCAGACATTACTTGTTGGTTCCACCATTGTTGTCATTGTTTTTTTTTTTTTTAAAGATTCATTTATTTTAGAGAGAGAGTGGAGGGGAGGGGCAGAGAGAGAGGAGAGAATCCTCAAGCAGATTCCCTGCTGAGCACGGAGCCGTATGCAGGGCTGGATCCCAGGACCCTGAGATCATGACCTGGCCAAAATCAAGAGTTGGATGCTCAGCCAACTGAGCCACCCAGGCGCTCCAATTATTGTTATTTTTATTATTAAATGTTCACCAATTCAATCATAAACATTATATTCTGCACAAAAGAGTGGGTAACAGATTTCCAATTCAACCATAACAGAATAATGAATGACTTATCTCCCCTTCCCCACCAAGCAGAACCATAAACTGTAAGACTTCAATTCAATGCAACCATTCACAGAAAAAGGAAAAATCATATAATCATCACAACAGATGAAGAAAAGCAGGAACAAAATCAGAGACTTCCTCAATCTGTAAAATTTTCTGATGGGAATCTATGAAAAACAAACAGGTATCTGAAAGATACCTCTTGAAGATCTGTCATGAAAGACAAAACAAGTTTTCCTTAAGATCGGGAATACCTAATTTTATTCAACATGGTACTTAGAGGCACCAGGAAGTGTGATAACACCAAAATCAATAAACACACATGCAAATACATGAAAAAAATTAAGAAAGGAAAGCCATAAACATTAAAATAAATAAGTAAAGATACCTTTTTTAAAGATTTTATTTATTTATTTGAGAAGGAGGGCACACAAGAGTGAGGGGAGGGACAAAGGGAGAAGCAGACTCCCCTCTGAATGCGGAGCCAGAGGTGGGGCTTGATCCCAGGACCCCAAGATCATGACCTGAGCTGCAGACACTTACTTAACTGACTGAGCCACCCCGGCACCCAAAAGTATTTTTATTTACAGATTATATAATTATTTATGTAGATTTTTCTAAGACTAGTAAATCTAATAAGGGGATTTAACAAGGTTGCAAGAGCCAATGTCAGTATATGAAAAGAAATTATATTTCTTTATACTTGCCAAAAATTGGAATTTATTTCTTAAATACCAATTACAGTAGCATCCATATACATAAAATAGTTTTAAATTATATGAAAGATGTGCAAGACCACCCTACTGAAAACACATAGTATTACTGAGAATAAAATTAAGAGGATCTAAGTAAATAGATATGACCATATATCTTTTAAGTCTCTGTATTGTTAACTGTCAACTTTATAGAATCAACGCAATCCTAGTCATAATCTCAGTGACTATTTTGTGGTTGTCAATTTGACAGATTCTGTAAGATTTATATAGAATGTAGAGCGAGATTTCTGTATAGATCTATATAGAAATGCAGAAGATTTAGACCTTAACTGAGGCCAGAGCAATATTAAAAAAAAAAAAAAAAATAGCAGGGGCACCTGGGCTGCTCAGTTGGTTAAGCATCTGACTTCGGCTCAGGTCATGATCTCAGGGTCCTGGGATTGAGCCCCGTGTTCAGCTCCACATGGAGCCCCTGTTTGGAGCCCTTGCGTGGGGCTCTACACTTAGCAGGGAGTCTGGGGGTCTGCTTGTCCCTCAGCCCCTCCACCACTCATGCTTGCAGGGGTGGGGGTGGGGGGGACGGCGCTTTTGTGCACTCTCTCTGTCAAATAAATAAAATCTTAAAAAAAAAAAATAGCAAAAACTTTCCCTTACCTGATTTTAAGACTTAACATAATTCTACACTAATCAAGCTAGTGTGGCATTGGCACAAAAATAAATGACCTGAATACAGAATCCAGAAATAGACACATACGTATATTATCAATCGATTATTTTTGCAGTTACAAAACATTTCAATGGGGAAAAGAAAGTCTGTTCAACAAATGATGCTGGAACAATTGGAGACACATATGGAACAAAAGATGAATCTCGATGCCTTCTTCACTCCCAATGAAAAGTTTAAATCAAGATAAACATAGACCAAAAAAAAAAAAGATAAACATAGACCTAAATATAGGAGCTAAAACTATAACATTTTTAAAATAAAGCATAAGAAAATATCTTTATGACCTTGAGTTAGGCAAAGATTTCTTAGGACACAGAAACACTAAGCATACAAGAAAAAATTTGATAAATTTGACTTACATTCATTAGACATTATTAAGAAAAATTAACATGCATTCCATGAGTAGAATTTTTTTAAAGTGGTATATCCATTCAATGGATACCACTTAGCAATAAAAGGGGCAAAGTAATATATGTTACAACATGGATATATCCCCCCAAATTGAGTGTTGAATGAAAAATGCCAGATCAAAGTGAATTTATACTAGATAATTCCAGTATATAAAGTGCTAGAATAGTTGAAAATTAGTCCAATTTTATAAAAAATTAGAACAAGTGCTAAATTTTGAATTAGTGGTCAGGAATGGGCTGGAAAGGTACAAGGGAATCCATTAAGATGACAAAAATGTTCTGTATCTCTATAGAGACAGGCATTACATAGTATATGCATTTGTCAAATCTTCCTGAATTTGTGGTATGTGAGTAATAGTAAGAAATACATATTTGGTCTTTGTCTTGGTTCTGGCACAGAGCTCCTAAAACCCTTGGAGTGTCCAGAGTGGTGAGAGCAATAAAGGTGTCTTTTGTTATGCTAATGATGGGTTTTGGACTCAGTAGAGAACAGAAGCTGACTGCTAGGAGAACTAATTCTGTGAATAGAGGGTTGGAACTTTCAGTCCCACTACCAGACCTCTGTAAATAGAGGTAGATCAGCCACCAATGACCAATGAATTAATCATTCATGCCTATGCAAGGAAGCTTCCCTAAAAACTCAAAAGGACTGGGGTCAGAGGGTTTCTGTGTTGGTGAACACTTGGAGATTTGGGGAGAGTGACAGGCATGGAGAGAACATAGAAGCTCTGTGACCTTTTCCCCTTACTTTACCTTATATAACTCTTTCATCTGTCTTTCCTCGGTTATATTCTTTTATTATAAACTGGTAATATAGTGAGTAAAATGTTTCTCTGAGTTCCATGAGCTGCTCTAGCAAAGTAATCAAACCCAAGGTGAGGGTCATTGGAACATCTGATCTGTAGCTGGCAGGTCAGAAACACAGGTGATAATCTGGACTTGCAACTGGTGTCTGAAGTGGAGAGGGGTGGGGAAAGTCAGTTTTGCAAGACTGAGTCCTTAACCTGGGGGATCTGATGCTATCTCTGGGTAGGTAGTGTTAGAATTGAATTGAACTGAACTGAATTGAATTGAATTGAATTGAATTGAATTGAATTGAATTGAACTGAATTGAATTGAAGGACACCCAGCTGGTGTCCAAATAATTGTTGGAGTGGGAGAAAACCTCCTTACACCAACATGTTGGAATTGGGTTCAGAATCTCTTAGAATTATACATGTAAAATTTGTGTATTTCACCCTGTGTAAATTTGCATCTAAAAATGGATAGAAAAGTATTATACTTAAGACATTATTATTTAATTCCAAATAAGACATTTTATAGACCATCCTAAAATTCAATAGCATGTCCATACAGAGGATGAGAGTTATGTTTACATTTTATAGCTACCCCTGGATTTCAGATTCTTTAGAATTCATATATTCTGTTAAAAGGCCAAAGTTTACACCTGAGGTTAGTTATTATTCCTTTTGTCTTTGGTATAAAAATAGAGAGCAGCCTGCTATGGGTATTCATTGCATTTTTCCTATATTACTATATTCTCTAGGCAAAGCTAAATGTACATATTCCTAGAATGATGGATTTACTAGAAATGTTAATAGACATAACACAAATTTTTAAGTAAGTATTTACTCAAATATATATACATGAGAAAGAGTTCTTTCACCTCAATGATTTTTCACAATATAAATTTACACTTAAATGTGCCAAGATACGTTTTTTATTAACTTGTATTTAGAATAATCACACTAAGTGCCAGGCAATAACTTCAGTGCTCCCATGCCCAGTAACCCTGTGGATTTACAATATTAGATACACCCCTAACCCCTGCCATTTTGCAAATGAGGAAACTAGCGCCCTTAACCACTAGGCTGTGCAGAGACTGAGTTTATGACTTAGACTGGTTCTCAGTGGCTAGTTACTTCAAGCTAAATGAGCTCATCAAATTTAGGAGGGTTTAAATATACATAGATCGTTGTTTTCCAAGACCAATGGGCATGGAATGAAGGGATATGTTCTCAAATTCTTGGAAAACAGAGGGTTAGGTTTATAAGACCAGTAGAGTCTGTGTTTCTACTCTTGAAAAGACTGTTAACAACTGCCATATCATTATAGCAAAAACTTTTTTACGGTGCCAAATTCCTTTGTGTCACCCTCTTGAAACTTAAAAAAATGAGTACATTTAACACTCAAAATTGAAAGATGGTATATAGAAGCCCTAGTGTTTTCCCCCAGCCCCTATTAAAATGTCTACACCTAAGTCTAAACTCAAAGAAGGTATTGTTTGCTACATGAAAATCTTAGCCACTGTGTGGCCCTTTCCCTTAGGTTGCCTTCTTTCAAAAAGAGGAATTAGTCATAGTTTCCTCTGAATTCAACATCTAAAATGACAAAGGTGATGTTTTTCTTTATAAAGTCAAGCACTTCCGAGTTTATCAATTTCCTCGGTTCAAATTATGACCCTAAGCAACTCTTTATGGCATTCCCAAGAGGATGGACCCCTGTTTGTTTTTTTTTTTTTAAATGATGACAGGAAAATTGTCCTTTTGAAATGACAGAAAAGGCAGAATTAATAAAATAGCAGTAGCACTAATATTAATTAATTAGAAAAGAAAGAAAAGAAAAACAGCAATCATTAATCACTGAGCATTTCACAAACATCACCTCATTTATCCTGCATTGGGACTGAGAATAGGTATCACCTACTCAGTTCAGACAACTGGCTCAGTGAGTGATATCATTTGCACAAAGTCACTCAGATGCTAAGAGGTAAAATTAGGATTTGAACTTAAGTCATTTTGACCCTGTGTCCTGTGTTTATATATGTAGCCATTTAAAATATTTTAACAAATTCACTTGATTGCTATTCTCCCACAAGCTTAAGAATTATTCGATATTAACCTGTTGACTTTTTATTCTTCCTCACAGAATATTATTCTTAAACATGGAAAAGAGAATGAAATGCATACCAAGGAGCCAAAATGGTTAAATCTGGTTAGCCCTATGATTATTTTCGTCCACAGCTTTGTCTTTTTAACTTCCATTCGATGAGTTGAAAAATCCTACTGATAAAATAGAAGCTGTTAATAGTGGAATTCAACATTAAACTCTAATTTTTCACATTTGAGTTGTTGGACATCAAGATTCCAGCGTAGTCCCTAATTCCGTCTATCTGCTTTCCCTGGGTGACCTCACTCATGTGCATGGACTATGTTATTATGTACATGCTGCTTGTTTTCAAATCCCACCCCCAGCCCATTTGTCTTCTTGGTGCTCCAATGCCCTGAATCCAACCATTTCCTCTGCATGTAGAAATGTTACTAGCGTTTAGAATTCAGCAAGTCCAGAATGAACTCGGTCACCTCTCTGCAAAATAAATGTTATAAATTTGGTAAAGAAAGAATAAAAAGATAATAGTTAAGCAGAGAGGGAGAGAGAGGGAAGGGAAGGGGGGGAAGGGAGGGAGGAGGGAGGGAGGGAGGGAGGGGGGAGGGAGGGGGAAGGAAGGACCAATTTCACATTCCACGTTTCTCTTTTCAATGAAGGGCACAATCAGCCATCATGTGGCCAACCAGATACCATTTGACTACTTCTCATTCCATGTAGCCAATTAATCACCAAGCCCATTGACTTTATATTCTATATATTTCTCAAATATTTATCATTTTCCCCATTGTTTTTGCCACAAATGTATAGTCTCTGGCACCTATCTTCAAGAATCAATCCACCAGCTTTCTAAAGGGGTTTCTATTTTTTTTTCTTGTCCACTCCTCCAAGCCAAGCTCCATGCTGTAAAACAAGGGAGTATTCAAAATTGAAAATCTGAGCATGCCACTCCCTTGTTCCTCGTATGGTACAGGGTTTATGGCAGGGACTATGGAGCCAGACTACCTGGGTTTGATCCTGGCTCTGTCATTCATAACCTTGAAGTTAGTTAACCTCTCTATGCATCAATTCTCTGTTCTATAAAATGGGAATAATAATAATCATACCTACCTCATGCAGTTGTTATGAGACTGAATGAGTTACTACATGAAAAGCATGCTATTTAAGAACTATAGGGGCGCCTGGGTGGCTTGGTCATTAAGCATCTGCCTTCGGCTCAGGTCATGATCCCAGGGTCCTGGGATCAAGCCCAGTGTCAAGCTCCCTGCTCTGTGGGGAGCCTGCTTCTCCCTCTCCCACTCCCCCTGCTTGTGTTCTCTCTCTCATTGTCTCTCTGTCAAATAAATAAATAAAATCTTAAAAAGAAAGAACTATATACATGTTATTATTATTATTATTATTATTATTATTGCTTAAACCCCTCAGTAAAGCCCAAACTCCATTACAGGGCTTACCAGGTTCTTTGTGGCCTGACCACCATATACCTCACTGGTCTAATTCTTCAGCATCTTCCACCCTCACTGCATAAGCTCTGGCCATAAAATTCTTTCACTTCTTCCAATGCATCAAGCTTTCTCTTTTCTCTGGTTATTCCTTTATTTCTGGAACATGCTTTGTTTACTGTCCACCTCCTCTTCTTCTAAAAGGTCTCAGTATAGATGTTCCTTCCTCCTAGAAATGGTTCTTGAACCCCTAACCTGGGTGAGATGCCCTTCTTCAGTGACACTGACGCTGCATGGTTTTCCATCTTCACTTACCATATTCTATAGAACATTGCAACTGACCATTTGCATGCCTGTTGTTACCATTAAATATGTGAACACCATGAGGGTAGGCATCCCGCCTTCCTTGTATTTTTCTGCATAATATCCGTTACAAAGTAAGTTCTTAATAAATATTTATTGAATTTGTTAAATGAATGGACTTTGTGCATTTTCTGACCGCACAAATGTTCATAGCAAAATATGTTCCATACCAAGTCCAGTTTCTAGTGGCAAATATAAAGAAAATAAACAAATCTCTTAATACTAAAGTTGGTAGGTTGGGGGGTGAAGGTGGAACATCTTCTTCCCACCCCCAACCACTTGCTTTTTGTTCCAGATTTCTGGATGCATTGTGAGAAACTAGCCATAGTCATAATTTTGATTAGATTTTTCTCTCATTCACACTGGTGAATCACTCTGACTGTTGATTTCCCCAGACTTAATAAAATAACTATATCTCATAACCATTATGATGCAGATTATCATAGTCTCAAGACTCAGAGATTACTGAAGAATTATAATTTGAAGAGCTATGATTTATCAGTTATATCAGTTTTACTTAAATAAACAAGAGAAACATGTACGATTCCTCTTAAATTAATTTACAATTTCAAAGAAATTTCCACAGATATGTGTGAAGAACAGTCATAATCATTTAATTATGCTTCTAGTATATTAAAACCACTGTTAATGTTTGCTTGAATCATTTTCTCTTCTTGAATTGCCAGTGGTGATAAACACAGTACCACATTATATTTGAAAGTGCAGGGAGAATTCTCCTTCAGTAGTCCTAAAGGTATTGAATTAAACTGCTAAAAAGGTACAATAAGTACTTCTGAGTTATAGCAACATTTTCTGAGCTAATTTTCAAGATATTAAGTTACTACAAATCCTTTTTTTTTTTTTTGCTGAAACAAAGGAAAATGAAAAGAATAGAATTGGCTATGAACTGTTACAAAATATGATCTGATCGAGAATAAGAAAATTTAAAATGCAAAAAAGATTGCCCTGCAGTCTCCACATTTTCTGGAAAGATAAGTGGTGAAGGAAGACTATAGTAATTTTTCTAAGCATATCTCCTGGTTTTCTGTCAATTGAAAGATAAATTTAAAAAAAAAGATCTGGAATAACAAACCAGCTTTTCCTTTCTTCTATACTGTCCCCAAGGCCACTTGAATCCTATACCTGTTAATAGTCCCCCAAATGGGTAAGAATTTTCCAAGAAGAATCTTATTCCAGTTTTCTTCATTCGATATCTACCTCCTCCATGTCATCTGAATTCTAGTCCTACAAAATTATTTTATGTCTTTCCTAATAACAGCACACTGGTGATTTTGATAACCTTCCTTCCTTCCCTTCCTCCCTCCCTCCCTTCCTTCCTTCCTTCCTTCCTTCCTTCCTTCCTTCCTTCCTTCCTTCCTTCCTTCCTTCCTTCC